>NC_141877.1:437153148-437456178 GCF_056163025.1 Triticum urartu | reverse complement strand
GCACCAGGCCCCACGGTGGGCGCCAAATGTCGGGGGTTGGGTGCGACATATGCCAAAGGATGGCTTATCATGGTGGGGGCGAGTAGAACGTCGCCGGTGCCTGGAAACGGGATAAGGCGAAGGCATGCACGCCGGCAAATCTTACCCAGCTTCGGGGCTCTCCGATGAGATAATACCCCTACTGCTGCTCTGCGGGGTCTCCGCATGATCAGTATGGCAAAGTGTTTACACGGTTGCTCCTCGAGCTGTTTCCTGGAGGTAGGAGAAGGCAAGGCTAGCTCTCTCCTTCATATACGATCTGGTCTAGTGCTAATGGATTCCAACCCTTTGTATGGATGCCCTGGGGGGTTTATATAGGCCTACCCCCAGGGGTATAATGGTAATCCGGCTGGGCGCGGGCCCAGCCGTCAGTCTCTCTGGCCACCATCTTATCCGCCGACTCCTGGGGCCCGCCGACTGGTGGGCCTCGCCGACTGGCTCGGTACGGAGCCGACAGGCCGCGTCCGCCGCGGGCGGGTCTTGCCGGCTGCAGATTACTGTAGTCGTGCCTCTAATGATGCAGGCTCGGTCATGAGGTCGTGGCGATAGCTCCGCCATCTGGCGAGCGATCACTGTGGCCACTACTTGTTGTGTCTGATTAATGGCCCGCGGGGCCCGTGGGAGGGGCCGGCCGACTTCTGGTGGCCGAATCCCATCCGGGCCGACTGGTGGTGCTTTCGCCGTCTTTCGTACGCCCGCCGACTGGTGGGACCCATCATCCCTGGGTCGTACCAGCAGGCCGTCGTGGGCACAGGGCTCAGCCTCCTGGGGCTGACGTCAAGGCTGGCATGGCAATAGTGTCGCGCCGCGCGGAGATCTCCGTGGGTACGGCGTACTGTAGCCATGCCTGCCGTTGAAAAAGGGGTGGGAGTGGACCTTACTATGGCCACTCCCCATCCCGTCCCTCTTTATGAGGGCATGGGGGTTGTTGGCGTCGCGGGCCGACTCCCCAAGGCCGGCTTCTCTGGAAGTCGCCAGTCAGGAGTCGGCTCATCCTGAAGCCGTCCCTGGGACTCGGCCGTGAGTGGGCAGTCGGCCGCCTAGCCACCGACTCCTTAGAAGGCGACTCTTCATCCTGGGGTCTCGAGGGGCGCAGTCTACCTCAATGTCTTGAAAGGTTCTGGGCCTGGGTTAGCCTACCTGTGGCCCATTACTCCGACAGCAGGCATCTCAATTGCCTCAGGAGCTTCAGCTAGTTCCTCAGCTGCACCAAATTCCTCAACGGGACCCTCTCTACTAAAGTCAAAGCAGCGGTAGCTGCCGCAAGAGAGGAGATGGCAGCTTCGTATAGTGTCTTGGTCCCGGCTATTGTCAGTTGGACAAAGAAAAATCCAAATAAAGAGGCAGCGGACTTTCCCCTTGCCAACTTCTTCGGGAGCAGCTTGTTTAGCGCACCTGCTCCTACACCCGCTAGCAGCCCGTCCTCCGTCTCTGGCGTGCTCGGCGGGGCTTCGTCTTTGGCTAAGCTCGACGCCCTCACGGTACCTGTCACACCGGCCCTCTTTAATATATGTATAATCTCCCGTTTCCATTGCCTTTCAGATGTCTCACATCACAGACATGTCTTTGTAGGCCGACGTAACCCCGTGCACCATACTGTACACCATCAGCAACCAGAAGGTGGACGTGGGGAAGTTGATGATAGTGAAGCCAAAGAAACAATTCTTCCACAGTCGGTCGATCCGCCCTAACATCTTCAAGGTTTCTGTGGCTAGTGGCAAACCGGGCCACGAGAATTAGGCTCCTCCTGTACTAGGGGGAGATGATGACGAGACCCCGGGATGGCTTGGCGATAGCAAGAGTTGGGTCCTATTGTAGCCAAAGAGTCTGCTTCATCTAGAGGCGGCTGGGAGCACACCCTCGACCACGCAGCCTCAGCAAGGTATGAACACCAACACCCCACCTACATAATTAGCATCGCATGTCATGCCTTGTGGTAGCGGACGTCATGAGGAAGAGGCTCCATTAGTCATTGATGACGTCGTCACCACCGAAGAAGCAATGCATGATGTCGATGCCATCGATGAGGATGACGATGACCCTCTATAGTATATCAATACTGGCGCCTATCACGACGGAGGATTGATGGCTCAGCAGTATGAGTACTCGGGGTTTGAGCGTGATGAGTCGGTGCCTGAATTCCACAGGATGAACGTATTATAGACGACTGTCGGTGTCAAAACTGGCGGATCTTGGGTAGGGGGTCCCGAACTGTGCGTCTAGGCAGATGGTAACAGGAGATAGGGGACACGATGTTTTACCCAGGTTCGGGCCCTCTTGATGGAGGTAATACCCTACATCCTGCTTGATTGTTCTTGATAATTTGAGTAGTACAAGTGTTGATCTACCACGAGATCAGAGAGGCTAAACCCTAGAAGCTAGCCTATGGTATGATTGTTGTTCTTGGTCCTACGGACTAAACCCTCCAGTTTATATAGACACGGAGGGGGCTAGGGTTACACAGAGTCGGTTACAAGGAAGGAGATCTACATATCCGTATTGCCAAGCTTGCCTTCCACGCCAAGGAGAGTCCCATCCGGACACGGGACGAAGTCTTCAATCTTGTATCTTCATAGTCCAACAGTCCGGCCAAAGGATATAATCTGGCTGTCCGGATACCCCCTAATCTAGGACACCCTCAGTAGCCCCTGAACCAGGCTTCAATGATGATGAGTCCGGCGCGCAGATTGTCTTCGGCATTGCAAGGCGGGTTCCTCCTCCGAATACTTCATAGAAGATTTTGAACACGAGGATCGTGTCCGGCTCTGCAAAACAAGTTCCACATACCACCGTAGAGAGAATAATATTTCCACAAATCTAATCTACTGACGTACCCCGTAGTGTGACATCACGCCACAGCCAGGTCTTTATTCGAATCATTTTTCATAACCCATCTCAGCATGTTTCGCGAGGCGGTTTCCTTAGCACGTCTTGTCGAAACAGAGATCGTGTCCCCTTTATTACGGGATTCTCATCAATACGGACGTGGGTAACCCAACCGTGCCTATTGGTAGGACTCCTAGATCTTCGGCAAGTCCCAAACGGCCACAAGGAGGACGCTTGATATTCACCCTCTTTATAAAGGGGACAAGGCTTTTTCTTTTTTCCCTCTCGTGCTCAATCAAATCCTTCCCCCGCCTCGAGTTCTAACACTCAAAACTCAGGTCAGGTGCTTCGGACCTTCAACTATGTCCAGATCCAACCTTCAAGGTCGGTGGATGCCTTCCTCCGTCACGGAGGAGGACATCAAGAGGTTGAGAGAGGCCAGATATCTGACCGCCGAAATTTTGCATCGGCTACCCGCCCGAGGGTAGGTCGTCCCTACTCCCGAACCCAACGAGAGTGTCGTGTTCGTCTCCCACTTCATCCAAGGAATAGGCCTCGCTCTGGATCCCTTTATTAGGGGTCTTATGTTCTATTATGGGCTAGATTTTCACGATCTGGCCCCGGATTCCCTTCTTCACATCTCGACATTTGTTGTCGTATGTGAGGCCTTCCTCCGCATTACCCCTCACTTCGGCCTGTGGCTCAAGACCTTCGATGTGAAGCCGAAGATGATCGAGGGCAGCACGCGACGTGCGGAGGCGCTTTAATAAGCAAAATCGCTGACGCTCCATGGCCTGAGGTTTGCTTCCGAGAGGTGTCCAGATTGTGGCAGCGGGAGTGGTTCTACATCACTGCTCCCCGAAGTGCCAAGTGGGTAGCTGCCCCACCTTTCGCTCAGGCCCCCCGCCACAACTGATGTCATGGATCAGCACGGGGTTGAGCTGGGGTGCAGCCAAGGACGTGCCAATACTGCAAAGCCGTATCCGAGATCTCTTTGAGAGAGATTTCAGTCTGGTTATGGTAGTGCAAGTTATGCTAGTTCGTCAAGTCCAGCCTTGCAAACGCCGGCCACTTCGCATGTGGGAATTTAACCCGGAAGGACCATGAGCTACTCAACATTTCCTCGGCATGACGCACGAAGAGATGTACAAATTGTTCTTCGGACTACAAATAATGTGTCCGGACATCACTAAGGATGCAGGTCTGAGATGCAATCGCCCGGATACCCAAGTACGTAGCCCCGCAACCGAACACACTGTCCGTTTATTTATTGCAACGTTGCCCTAAAAAAGTCGCTCTTTGACCAGGATTGGATAGCGAAGGCAAAGCTGAACAGGTGTCCGGCCCCCCTCCCTGAGACCTCACCAAATCCCGTGCTAACCAGGATGCTGGAGATCGCGCCTTATCAAGCGCCCTCAGGAGAAGATAAAGGGGGGAACAAGGAGTCTAGAGCCTCCGTGAAGGAGGTTAGCCGGGGAGGAGGAACTGAAACTTCCTCTCCCCAGGGAAGGAAGAGAACCACCTCTAAGGACCCGGAGACAATGGTCTCCAAACGGGGGAAGAAATCTCCGCCAGAGGGTCCTGCCCTGGGGGATACCCTGGCCGCACTATGCCCTCAAGGGGATCAGCCCTCCACCGAGCTGTAAGTAAAAAGGTACTTAATAATGAAAATATCTCGCTTTACTTATGAGGAAAATAATCAAAGCATTTATCTTGCAGTTCGGATCTTAGCCCTTCTCAGCAGAGCTCGTCTTCAGGGGATCTTCTTCCAGAGATGATGGAGAGAGAAACGCCTCCCCCTGCCACACCACCTCACGAGGCGGGCGACCGCGAGGTGTCGTCGCAGAGGGTTTCTCCTGATCCGGCAAGGCCAGAAGGTAATCCTATGGCAACCCGAAGTCCTCAGTATCCGGCTCTTGAAGAGAGCAATCAAAAGAGTCCGGCACCGTCTGGTGTGCGGTCAGACGTACTGAGGGATCTGCTAGAGCAAGTGGCTATCTCAGAAGAGCACTGCACGTTAATGGGTACGGTGATTGAAAGGATTTCGTCCGCTGAAAGCGGGTTGCATGAAGCCTTTATGAGTATACTGACGAGTTTTGAGGTACACGAAATGATGTACATTGTTGACAGAACCATACATTTTTAGATGTGCCCTATGTAGATAGTAGCCCCTGGGACTCTGATTGTCGTCGAAAACAGCGGCAAACAGAGGATGATAGTCCCAGGTAATAACCAGACCGCCTTTATGTGCAGGTGGTTGAAGCTCCAGTGGCTAGCCGGACTGATGTGTTTGCCGAACTAAGGCGGCAACTGGATGCGGCAGATGCCGACATCGTGCTTGTTAACAAGCGGCTTGACGAGGCACAGGGTAGGTGATTTTTCTGGTGATTCTCACATAATAAGAGCAGCATGATGCCAGTATCTTTAATATGTTGTGACTGCAGATGGAGCTGCCACCATGGAGACCCTTCGGGCGGAGCTTGCCCAAGCCAAGGAGCAAGCAAGGAGTAGCAATGCGGCCGCTTTAAAGGCGGCCGAACTGTTAAGGGCCGAACAGGCCGCGCATTGCGAGAGCAAAGAAAAAATAGCCAAGATGGCTATAGAGTTAAAATATGCCCCTAACCGTTACCAGCTTCTTGAAGAAGAAAACCGGGCGAAGGCGACGGACCTGGAAAAGGCCCGGGTGGCTGCCAAGGAAGCCCGCTCCAAAATTAGAGCGACGAAGGAGGCGCTGCATCAAGATGCGGATATTGTATCTGGGAAGCCCTTCTTGTTGCGAACTAAGTTCGGGGATGATGCTGTAAAGAGGTCGGCATGCATAGAAGGCTCGCGGATGGCCCTTGCCCGTGTCAAAACATACTGGGAGGAGATGGATGCCACCACTTTGCGGCACAGGGTTCGGCCATAGGCCGAGTGGCTGCCGAGCACTACTTTGAAGAAGTTCTTGAAGGCGCTTGTTCGATAGAGGCTCAGTGCTCGAAGAATATTATGTTTCAGTGACATGTATTCCCATTGTCAAAACAATGTTTTATTGATTTTATCAAGGTTATATTTATACTTTTGCCCAAAAGTATTATGATGCCTCCTGTGCGGCCGTTTATGTATATATGTATATAACCTGAAAGATGGCAGTCGTGGGATTCAGCCCCCACGCATATAATGCGGGGGTGCTCGCAGAAGACGCATTTCACACTTGATCCAACATCTTGGTCCATCAAGGAGGTGATAGCACAGCGAACTAGGCAATCAGACTATAATGCTTTAACACTTTCACTTAACCAAAGGAGTTTGATAGTGGGGCTACTATATAGCCCCTGGTGGCTCCACGCTCATCCGAATTCGGGGCGCGTACATGCCTGGCCGGGAAACGGCCCTTCGTTAAGGCGGAGGAATCCCGAAGATTCCGCTAGGTCATCGAGTGGTTGACCAGTCTCACACTATATCATGACAGTCAGATTTCGCCTTTCTCTACTGAGGTGCTTGTCCTGATGAACCGGGGCACAATCGCAGTAGTTATGCTAGTGCCGCCTTAGCCAATAGAGCGGAACGTAGGGCAGCAAAACACAGGAGCCGGGCAAACCCAACATTTGACCAAAGACATGATTCGGAGCTGATGCATATAAGGCCAAACTCGCGATGCCGAACACTCCCTAAGGTATTCGGTCTTTATGATGTAAACCGGGCTAAACAATGCCCTTTGTAATAAGCCACTGGTGTCCAGGTACGTGCAATATTCTGACGTGGAAACATGCCAATACGTCAGCATCCTTCTCAATTGTACTGAGAATCCGGGGGATGTGTATCAACAAGAGACAATAAAAAAGGATTACGCATGGTCTTAATCTAAAAAGAATCCTTGGAGCGGGTCCCTGCTGCACGTCTGCGCCTGTGTCTCCATTGTGCCGTATCCTGGACGGGTGTAGCACGATGGTCATCTGTGAAAGAAAGGAACTTAGTTGAAAAGTTTTCGTGCAAAAGGCAGGTTATACTAAATAAACCATGTACAGTTCAAGATGAGTAAAGTTGAGCCTAATTGTCACTTGTATACACCCGTTGAGCCCCATGTATTGTTATAGGGGTATAGCCATCAAACTTGTATCAATTATATATAGCTCCACTGGACTCGTCTAACCGTGTCCGTGGTCTTAACGACCTGTCAAATGCTTTAGTTGGTGAGGCCGTCTAGTGTGCGGCTGCCAAGGCAACCGCACGGTCTTCCGTGCACAAGGAGCTCTCAATATTTCCATTTACTGTAATGATGCCACGTGGACCGGGCATCTTAAGCATGAGAGAAGCATAATGTGGTATTGCGTTAAAGCGAGTGAAAGCTTCACGTTCGAGTAGTGCTTGATAGCCACTTTGGAACGGAGCGATGTGGAAGGTTAAATTTTCACTGCGAAAGTTATCGGGAAAGCCGAATATAACCTCTAGTAGCAGGGAGCCCGTGCAATGGGCTTCTGGGCCTGGCATTACTCCTTTAAAGGTAGTATTGCTATGGCTGATTTTTGTTGGGTCTATCCCCATTTTGCGGACTGTGTCCTGATATATCAGGTTTAAACTACTGTCGCTGTCCATCAGGACTCGTGTGAAGTGGTATCCGTCGATTATCGTGTCCAACACCAAGGCAGCCCATCCTGCATTCCGGATACTTGCCGAGTAATCCCGATGGTCAAAGGTGATCGGTTGGGATGACCAGTGGTAGAACTCCGCGGTGATAGGCCCTGGGGCATGTGTCTCTAGGAGTGCCGCTTTGTTTCTCCCCTTCATCATGTGTAACACGTTTACTGTTTTGACTTTTGGTGGGAATTTCTTCTGTTCCCCAGTGCTTTGCTTGCGAGGCTCGTCCTCGTCTTCGCTTGGTGTATCCCGCCCCTTGTGTTCGGCGTTGAGTTTGCCGGACTGCTTATAGACCCAACATTCTCTATGGGAATGAATTTTCAGGTTTATCGGGGGTGCTATGGATCTGACATAGTTTGTCCAGAATCTTGTTCAGGCTGGATAGTTTGGCTCTGTTGCCTTTGGAGGTCAGCTTTTGCTGACCTAGCCGAGAGCTTCTGAATCTGGCGTTTACGCCGTGCTCTTTGGGCTGTCTTCTTTATTCCGGCGCTTGTTTTTTCTGCGTCGTGGCATCCCGTTTCCGTCCCTGACTTCGGATGTACTTGGGTCGCTAGTACTGCATCGGGCTAACCAGCTGTCCTCGCGTGCAGAAAAGCAGGTCATGAGGCTTGTTAATGCTTCCATTGTTCTCGGCTTTTCTTGGCCGAGGTGTCTGGCAAGCCATTCGTCTCGAACGCTGTGCTTGAAAGCTGCTAAGGCTTCGGCGTCCAGACAGTCGACTATTTGGTTCTTTTTAGTGAGAAACATGGTCCAAAGCTTTCGGGCTGACTCTCTGAGCTATTGAGTTATATGACTTAAATCGTCTGCATCCCGTTGTCGGACATAGGTCCCTTGAAAATTTGCCCAAAAAGCGTCTTCGAGCTCTTCCCAGCTTCCAATGGAGTTTTCGGGGAGGCTTTTAAGCCAGTGCCGAGCTGGCCCTTTGAGCTTGAGGGGTAAGTACTTGATGGCGTGGAGATCGTCTCCTCGAGCCATGTGGATATCGAGGATGTAGTCCTCAATCCAGACCCCAGGGTCTGTCGTTCCGTCGTATGCCTCTATGTTTACGGGTTTGAATCCCTCTGGAAATTCATGGTCCAGCACCTCATCGGTGAAACATAGGGGGTGTGCGGCACCCCTGTATTTGGGTGTACCGTGGTGTTTGGATTTTTGTTGTGTTGAATGGAATGCTGGAGCACGCTTGCTTGGCCCGTAGATGGATCTGGCTGCGCCGTCCTTTTGATGCGAGCCCTCACGTGGATCGTGTACTGGCTTGTGTGCGGCATCGTTTGCCGCTCTATGTTGGCCACGAGGTCGTCTATCCGACCGGATGGCTGCTTTGTTTTTTGATTGCGGGGGATCTAAGGCCTCCTCATCAAATTTAGGTAGCAGCTTTCGCTTCGGGTAGCTCTTTGTGTGGCGACTACCACCGTACTTTGCTGCAGTGTTGTGTACTTCACTCCATCTAATTCTGAGTGTGTCTTGTGCAGCCCTGAGCCTTTGCTTCTGCTTTTTCAGACTCCTCGCAGTGGCAACAAGCCTTTGATGGGTATTCTGTTGCTCCAGGTACATGTCCGGTGTGATGTCATCCGGACTGTTATCTCTGCCGGAGTCAGGTTGTTCGGTTTTATTCTCCGTGTTGCCGTGGTCGGATGGTGGTTCAATGCCGTGTTTGTCATCTGCTGGCTCACCCTGCTCTATCGCTGGGTCTATATGATCGTTGTTTCTGCTGAGGCGGGATTTGGAATGGCGCTTACGCCGCCGCTTTGACTGCTTCTCGAGGGAATGATCCGTCGCTGTGTCCTTCCATTCCTCGTCGTCATTTTCTTTGGTTGTGTCCACCATGTATGCATCATATGATGAAGTGGGCGTCTAGTGCCCTGTGGGCAGTGGCTCCTTTTCATCTCCTGCATCGTCGTCCATACCGTCGATGTCTTTGGAGTCGAAGGCGAGCATGTCGGTCAAATCGTCGACAGTGGCTAGTATGTGGGTGGTGGGTGGGCGGCGAATTTCTTCGTCGTCCGCATCCCGATCTGGCCGACCATAGTTCGGCTAGGACTCTCCAGACAGGGAGAGAGACCTTAATGAGTTCAGTATGTCGCCAAAGGGCGAGTGCTGAAGGATATCCGCGGAGGTGAACTCCATGATCGGCGCCTAGTTGGATTCGATAGGCACGGGCGCAGGCGGTTCAGAGTCCGTGGCCGGGGAAGAATCCGGCAGTTTGGTGTCATGGCTCTCGTGAAGGGTAAGGTCGATACTTGGCTCGATCGCCGCTGAGAATGCGGCCTCCGTGGCAGGGTCTATCCACTCGTCCATGGATGGCGCAATTGGCTCCGAATTGAGGGTCGGAGCGGTTGCCGGTGCGGTATCCTAAACACTGTCCGATGGTAGAGCTAAATCATGCTCATCGTGACCGTGCGGCACACTCGGCAGGGGCTCGAATCCATCAAAGATCGAGTCTCTGCGAATGTCGGCCATGTAGTTTAAGCTTCGAAACCTGACCTGGTGGCCAGGGGCGTAACTCTCGATCTGCTCCAGATGGCCAAGCGAGTTGGCCCGCAGTGCGAAGCTGCCAAATACAAAGATTTGTCCGGGAAGAAAAGTCTCACCCAGGCTGCATCACTATCGATGATCGAAGGAGCCATCAAGCCTAACGATGATGACAAAGAGGAACTCTCAATGAAAGCACCAATGTCGGTGTCAAAACCGGCGGATCTCGGGTAGGGGGTCCCGAACTGTGCGTCTAGGCGGATGGTAACAGGATACAGGGGACATGATGTTTTACCCAGGTTCGGGCCCTCTTGATGGAGGTAATACCCTACGTCCTGCTTGATTGTTCTTGATAATATGAGTAGTACAAGAGTTGATCTACCATGAGATCAGAGAGGCTAAACCCTAGAAGCTAGCCTATGGTATGATTGTTGTTCTTGGTCCTACGGACTAAACCCTCCGGTTTATATAGACACCGGAGGGGGCTAGGGTTACATAGAGTCGGTTACCAGGAAGGAGATCTACATATCCATATTGCCAAGCTTGCCTTCCACTCCAAGGAGAGTCCCATCCGGACACGGGACGAAGTCTTCAATCTTGTATCTTCATAGTCCAACAGTCCGGCCAAAGGATATAATCCGGCTGTCCGGATACCCCCTAATCTAGGACTCCCTCAACGACCTTCCAGTAGCAAAGAAGCATAGGAAGAGACCGAGGAAAGGCAACAAAGATGCTTCTATGAGCCAGCCGCCTCTACAGCCTCGGGTTCAAGACCATATGCCTATCATAGGTGTGGCGAAATACCATATCCCCGATGATCCGATCCTACCTAAGGCAACGGTAGAGGCCATATACGGTGATCTCAGGAGACTTCATGACGATGTGATGCAAAGAGAGAAAAGCCTAACCGCCTCGTAAAATCTAGGATACCCGATCTATGTGGTTAACATGGCGTAGCAAAGGTTGTACGTCGACACATTCCCCGCGGAACATTTCTTCCTTCGATTCGATTACATCTTCGACATGTTTCACTTGAAAAAGATGGATTTTACGTTTGTGTGCCTTTTTGCCTTATACATGAACTACATCATCAGGATTGAGCAGATACCTTATATCTGCGTCGCTGATACGTACTTCATTCACAAGGGCTTCTTAGCAGTCTGCCCAAAGAATTGTGAATACGCGAGTAACTACATCGCCCATTTCATGGCCGGCAATAAGGACAAGGAGACGATTCTCGTGCCTTATCATCCCATGTAAGTCATTTGCGGATATCCTTCCTTCGATTTCAATCATTTATTTGCATGCGTGGAAGCTAATTTGAGGTGTACTTATTTTGCGCAGCGACGGGTGCGTTGTCCTCATCATCCATTACCCCCGATTCTCCCACACTCTTTACTTGGACTCATCGAAGAACATGAAGAAAAAGTATTACACCCACATCAAATCTGTTCTCGACAGTGCTATCTTTAGCTACGGCCTACAGGGTGGAGAGATCACGCTCAAGAAGACAAGGAACCGTGCGCACGCCTTCGTCCATAAGACCGACTTCTGCTGCATCCAGCAACCGAGTGATACTCTCAGTGTTGGATTCTATGTCCTCCACCACATGCTGGAGTACAGACGGGATCAACAAAACCTTCACATGTCACCTAGATTCGGTGATGCCCATATTCTGCAATGGGCAAAGAACCTAGGAGATATCCCGGATCATCGACTTCGAGGTGAATTCTATCACATCCAGCATGAACTTGCCCAAATCATCATGAAGGAGGTCCTCGAAAAAACACGATGTTCTATGAAGAAGGGTAAATGTCGCGGGAAGACGTCCGAACACGCGTACCCGCTCAGTGTCTCGACCTGAAGCCTTTCACTACGCTCGGGGACTATCTCCCTGACTTGGATGGATGGCACGACATGTTGGAGTGATTGACGATATATGAAAATGTGTCCGTTTAGTCCATACATTCTCTATGATGAAACTTTTGAGTTATGCACGACGAAACTTTATTTGTGATGTAATTAAACCGTCCTCCTCCACTAGCGAAGATCACTCTAGTTAGGGCATTTTGGGCACGATGAACTTCATTATTTATGCTTATGATATGTTGCTTCTATTTTTGCTAAGTTTGTCTCTTTCTGTTGCTCAACTATATATGTTTGGGCATGACTCATGTGACAATGCAGGTACATAGATCATCGATGGCAAAGAAGTGCTACACCAGGAGTATACCATGAGTGGCCAGAGTGTCAAGCCCAGGTGTACCTGTTTCCGAGCGACAGCCGGAGAGGGTCGATAACAGAGGCAAAGCGGAAAGTAGTTAGTTTAGGTTCACGCTAGTGTGAGAGAGGGATATGAACCGATGCCTCAAGAAGTATTACATTATGTATGATGAGACATGTCATGTAACTTGTATATCTATATCGTGATTATGATGTGACGACATGATTTGTGTCGGATGATACAAAAAGACTATTATGTGTATGATATGATGAGCATATTGCATGTTTATGATATGATTAGAATACTATATAAAATCTATACAAAAACATCGCAAATACATAGGAAAAAAAGATATGATAAAATATAGTAGTAGCGCTCTTTAGCGCTGGACAGGAAAATGCTACTGCGAAAGCACTTAGTAGTAGCGCTATATGGAAAGCGCTACTGCTAAGTACTATAGCAGTAGTGCGTGTCAAAACGCGCTAGTGCTAAATGTTAGATGTAGCGTCGTATCAGTAGCATGGTGCCCCGTGCTACTGATATCCCTTAGACCCGTGCTATTGCTAGGATTTTCCCTAGTAGTATCCTTCAAATCCCATGTCTACGCCAAGCCCTCGGCTCCATCTCAAGCCCCTAAGACAACAACTCCAAAGAGATCAACAAGAAATATCTCAGCTGCAGAGAAGAACAAGGCCCCAATGCCTGAAGTTCAGGAAGATGATGAGCCACCATATGGCTCGCCACCGGATGTGATGCCTATATGCATGATCATTGCCATGAATAACATCATAACTACGTGCTTTCCTATAAATTATGCAACAGTATTTTTTTACCCACCATATGCTATTTATTCGAGAAGGAAGCCTCTAGTGAAAACTATGCCCCCGGGTCTACTTAATCATATTGCTAAAAACCAAAAATACCTTGCTGCAATTGGACTCTTTTTATCTATCTACCACTACAAGATTTAATTCTTGTAAGTAACGAATTCAAGGAGATTGACAACCCTCTTGTCCATGTTGGGTGCAAGTATTTGCTTTGGTGTGTGCAGGTGTCGTTCACTATGGTTTGAGTGATTCTCCTATTAGTTTAATAAACCTTGGTTCTCATTGAGGGAAATACTTATCAGCTACTATATTTATTCACCTTTCCTCTTCAGGGGAAATTCCCACGCAGCTCACAAGTAGCACTTGTTGTCCTGCTTGGAAAAGCCTCACTTTGCTATGCTCTGAAGATGATCTTGCTATCGATGGCTTCAAGAAGAACTTCAAGTTTTTCTCCAAGTCTCTATCAACTGAGCAGTGGTGTGCTACTCCTTCCATCGAAGATTCAGACTATTCATCTTCAGCCCCAACGGTTCATGCTCGTCTCATTCACAAAGAAGATGATGCCACTTCTCCTGTGATAGCTTCATTGCGCTAGGATTCTACGTCAGGCCCTTCTGCTCTGCCCAGACCAATGTCGACCCAACTGCAACAACATCTTCACCCCCAGGAATGTTTAAACACTCTATATCTTCAAACATTTTTGGTCATTTGATGACAAAGGGAGAGAACCATATAAGTTGATTGTCTTCAAGAGGGCATATTGGGTTGGGCTTGCTATATTTTGTTGAGTTTCCAACTCTCATTCTGTGCATTTGATGTTTTTGGGTTGTAAACTTAAGTCCTAATGGATGTCTGCTACATTTGCTATTTTTCGTTCTTGCGCGTTACCAGTTCTTAATATTATGCACATGAAGTCACTTTATAGATACCATTTATCATTGTGCATTACATTATCTTCAAAGTATTCTTTGTATGCACTATGTCTTGACTTCATGATAAAGAGGGAGATATCCACAAAGTGAAACCTGCCATGTGCATTTGCATTCAATAGAAAATTACTTATATCCACATCTTCACGGGGAGTCCTTTCAACTTCATGAAGCCAAATACCTTGTTCCTTTGCTTTCACATACGTATTCCCGTTGAAAATTATAACCAGTTTGTCATCAATCACCAAAAAGGGGGTGATTGTAAGTGCATCTAGTGCCACCCCTAGTTAGTTTTGGAGTATTGATGACAGACTTGGTTAAGGGACTAATGTGTTTGTGAGATTCACAGGATAACACAAATGGAAGTCCCTGGAGATTTGGTTTACCCATCAATGATGACCCCTAAAAATGTGTGAAGACATTGAAAATAATGGTGGTACACAAAGAATTTCGCTTGAAGAGAAGGGAGCGTGAAGACATAGTCTTTTGGTAGTTTTGTTTTTTTCTTTCTTGAGTCATAGAAACCACCGTACTATTAAGTGGGATCGAGGTAAACAAAGTCAGAAACTGATGTGATGCTCAACCTAAAATCGTATGTCTTCCAGCGAAGACAATGAGTGAAAACCTCTCAAGAGTTGGTTGAGTTAGCTTTGCTTGTAGCCCAAGTCAAGTTGTCGTGTGTCAGTTGGCCACTGACCAAGGTTCATTTCGGTCATACCATGTCAGGTCGCCTCCTGGCTATAAATACCCAACCCCCTCCACCATAAGTTGGTGGTTGCTCTGAATTATTGCACGACTTTTGTCATTTGAGAGCAACCCACCTTCGGAGCCTTTGAGAGAGAATTCTTGCGAGGAAAAACTGAAACAGCCAGAGCCCAAACAGATTGAGCATCACAAAAGCCTTTCTGTTCTGCGTGAATCGAACACTTGTTAAAGTTCAAGACTGTTAGCTTCTAGTTGGTTAGGCATCGCATTCTGAGCATCCAAGAGTCATTGTGGATTGCTAGTGAACAACGACTGTGAAGGTTTCGACGTCTTCCTTGAATATTGACCTGAGTGACTAGGCGAGGTATACAGTGACCTGAGGGAATAAGGTGAATACTAGGTCTTATGAGTTCAATCTCAGCCTCCTGATGACCCACAAGTATAGGGGATCAATTGTAGTCCTTTCGATAAGTAAGAGTGTCGAACCCAACAAGGAGGAGAAGGAAATGACAAGTAGTTTTCAGCAAGGTATTCTCTGCAAGTACTGAAATTATAAATAACAAGTAGTTTGGTAGCAAGATAATTTGTAATGAGCAAGTAACAGTAATGGTAACAAAACTGCAGCTAGGTAGCCCAATCCTTTTGAGGCAAAGGACAGGCCAAAACGGTCTCTTATGATAAGCAAAGCATTCTTGAGGGTACACGGGAATTTCATCTAGTCACTTTCATCATATTGGTTTGATTTGTGTTTGCTACTTTGATAATTTGATATATGGGTGGACCGGTGCTTAGGTGTTGTTCTTACTTGAACAAGCCTCCTACTTATGATTAACCCCCTCGCAAGCATCCACAACTACGATAAAAGTATTAAAAATAAATCTAACCATAGCATTAAACTTTTGGATCCAAATCAGTCCCTTACGGATTAGCGCATAAATTAGGGTTTAAGCTTCTATCACTCTCGCAACCCATCATCTAATAAGTACTCCACAATGCATTACCTTAGGCCCAAATATGGTGAAGTGTGATGTAGTCAACATTCACATGACACCACTAAGACAATAAAACATACATATCATCAAAATATCAAACACATATCAAGTTCAGATGATTACTTGCAACAAGATTTCTCCCATGACCTCAAGAACAAAAGTAACTACTCACAAATGATAATCATGCTCAAGATCAGAGGGGTATTAAAGAGCATATTGATCTATACATATAATCTTCCACCAAATAAACCATATAGTAATCAACTACAAGATGTAATCAACACTACTAGTCACCCACAAGTACCAATCTATAGTTCCGGTACAAAGATTGAACACAAGAGATGAACTAGGGTTTCAGAGGAGATGGTGTTGTTGAAGATGTTGATGGAGATTGCCCTCCCCAAGATGGGAGAGTTGTTGGTGATGATGATGACGGTGATTTCCCCCTCCGGGAGGGAAGTTCCCCCGGCGGAATCGCTCCACTGGAGGGCAAAAGTGCTCCTGCCCAACTTCTGCCTCGAGACGGCGGAGCTTCATCCCAAAAGTCCTCTACTTTTTTTCTAGGTCAAAGTGACTTATTGAAAGTGCAACTATCCCTGGGTGGTTCTGGTAATTACTAACAACCTATAGCTCATTGAACTAATGCTATTTCAAGATGATCATTTTAGAAAGTTCAATGATTGGCATGGCATGGATTAGGAATGTGGACCCCTCAAAATGCTAAGGACACATATTGGCTCAGGCTCAGACACTACACTTTCATTTTATTGATCCAAGATCACATTGAGTCCACAGGAAAAGCCAATAATATTAAAAGGGGATGAGGTGTTGCTTAATGGCTTGCTTGCTTAAAATTCTTAGTGATATGATCCAAAAGTCCTTAACCACTTTCTCATATCCACATATGTCCCAAACCAAAATTCAAACTTGGACCTACCGATTTGATCTTGAAGGAAATATTCCCTAGAGGCAATAATATAGTTGTTATTTATATTTCCTTATATCATGATAAATGTTTATTATTCATGCTAGAATTGTATTAACTGGAAACTTAATACATGTGTGAATACATAGACAAACAGATTGTCACTAGTTTGCCTCTACTTGACTAGGTCGTTGAATCAATGATGGTCGTGTTTCCTAACCATAGACATGAGTTGTCATTTGATTAACGGGATCACATCATTAGAGAATGATGTGATTGACTTGACCCATTCAGTTAGCTTAGCATGATGATCGTTTAATTTGTTGCTACTGATTTCTTCATGACTTATACATGTTCCTATGACTATGAGATTATGCAACTCCCAAGTACCGAAGGAACACTTTTTTGCTACCAAACGTCACAACGTAACTGGGTGATTATAAAGGTGCTCTACAGGTGTCCCCGATGGTGCTTGTTGAGTTGGCATAGATCGAGATTAGGATTTGTCACTCCGATTGTCGGAGAGGTATCTCTGGGCCGTCTCGGTAATGCACATCACTATAGGCCTTGCAAGCATTGTGACTAATGAGTTAGTAGTGGGAGGATGCATTACAGAAACGAGTAAAAATACTTGCCAGTAACGAGATTGAACTAGGTATTGAGATACCGATGATCGAATCTCAGGCAAGTAACATACCGATGACAAAGGAAACAACGTATGTTGTTATGTGGTTTGACCGATAAAGATCTTCGTAGAATACGTAGGAACCAATATGAGCATCCAGGTTCCTCTATTGGTTATTGAGCGGAGATGAGTCTCGGTCATGTCTGCATAGTTCTCGAACCCGTAGGGTCCGCACGCTTAAAGTTCGGTGACAATCGGTATTTTGAGTTTATGTGATTTGATGTACCGAAGATATTTCGGAGTCCCAGATGAGATCGGGGACATGATGAGGAGTCTCGAAATGGTCGATACGTAAAGATCGATATATTGGACGACTATATTCGGACATCGGAAAGGTTTCGAGTGGTTCGGGTATTTTTTGGAGTACCGGAGAGTTACGGGAATACGGGGAAGAAGTATTGGGCCTCATGGGCCAAGTGGTGGAAGACAGGAGGCAGGGCGCGCGGCCCCCCTAGCCCAAACCGTATTGGATTAGGGGCTCGGCCCCACTTTCCTCCTTTCCTCCCTCTCCTTCCTTCTCCCCTTCCCCCTTCCTTTCCTCCTCCTAGTAGGAGTAGGAAAGGGGAGTCCTACTCCTACTAGGAGGAGGACTCCTCCTGGCGCGCCCTACAGGGGCCGGCCGGCCTCCCCCTTGCTCCTTTATATACGGGGGCAGGGGCACCCAAGAACACACAAGTTGATCATTGATCCCTTAGCCATGTGCGGTGGCCCCCTCCACCATAATCCACTCGATCATATCGTAGCGGTGCCTAGGCGAAGCCCTGCATTAGTAGCAACATCATCACCGTCATCACGCCGTTGTGCTGACGGAACTCTCCCATGAAGCTCTGCTAGATCGGAGTTCGTGGGACGTCATCGAGCTGAACGTGTGCTGAACTGGGAGGTGCCGTGCATTCGGTACTTGGATCGGTCGGATCGTGAAGACGTTCGACTACATCAACCACGTTCTCATAACGCTTCCGCTTACGGTCTATGAGGGTACGTGGACGATACTCTTCCCTCTCGTTGCTATGCATCACCATGATCTTGCGTGTGCGTAGGATTTTTTTGAAATTACTACGTTCCCCAACTGTGGCATCCGATCCAGGTTTATGCGTAGATGTTATATGCACGAGTAGAACACAAGTGAGTTGTGGGCGATACAAGTCATACTGCTTACCAGCATGTCATACTTTGGTTCAGCAGTATTGTTGGATGAAGCAGCCTGGACCGACATTACGCATACGCTTACGCGAGACTGGTTCTACCGACGTGTTTTGCACACAGGTGGCTGGCTTCATTACGCGTACGCTTACGCGAGACTGGTTCTACCGACATGTTTTGCACACAGGTGGCTGGCGGGTGTCAGTTTCTCCAACTTTAGTTGAACCGAGTGTGAATACGCCCGGTCCTCGTTGAAGGTTAAAACAACACTAACTTGATGAACTATTGTTGTAGTTTTGATGCGTAGGTAAGAACGGTTCTTGCTCAGCCCGTACCAGCCACATAAAGCTTGCAACAACAAATTAGTAGAGGATGTCAAACTTGCTTTTGCAGGGCATGTTGTGATGTGATATGGTCAGGGCATGATGCTATATTTTATTGTATGAGATGATCATGTTTTGTAACAGAGTTATCGGCAACTGCCAGGAGCCATATGGTTGTCACTTTATTGTGTGAAATGCAATCGCCATGTAATTGCTTTACTTTATCACTAAGCGGTGGCGATAGTCGTAGAAGCAACAGTTGATGAAACGACAACAATGCTACGATGGAGATCAAGGTGTCGCGCCGGTGAAGATGGTGATCATGACGGTGCTTTGGACATGGAGATCGAAGGCACAAGATGATGACGGCCATATCATATCACTTACATTGGTTGCATGTGATGTTTATCCTTTAAGCATCTTATTCTGCTTTGATTGACGGTACCATTATAGGATGATCTCTCACTAAAAATTTCAAGGTACAAGTGTTCTCCCTGAGTATGCGCTGTTGCAAAATATCGTCGTGCCGAGACACCACGCGATGATCGGGTGTGATAAGCTCAACGTTCTTATACAACGGGTGCAAGCCAGTTTTGTACCCGCAGAATACTCGGGTTAAACATGACGAGCCTAGCATATGCAGATATGGCCTCGGAACACTGAGACCGAAAGGTCGAGCATGAATCATATAGTAGATATGATCAACATAGTGATGTTCACCATTGAAAACTACTCCATCTCACGTGATGATCAGACATGGTTTAGTTCATATGGATCACGTGATCACTTAGATGATTAGAGAGATATCTATCTAAGTGGGAGTTCTTAAGTAATATGATTAATTAAACTTTAATTTATCATGAACTTAGTCCTGATAGTATTTGCATATCTATGTTGTAGATCAATAGCTTGCGATGTAGCTCCCCATTTATTTTTTGATATGTTCCTAGAGAAAACTATGTTGAAAGACGTTAGTAGCAATGATGCGGACTAGCTCCGTGATCTGAGGATATCCTCATTGCTGCACAGAAGAATTATGTCCTTGATGCGCCGCTAGGTGACAGACCTATTGCGGGAGTAGATACAGATGTTATGAACGTTTGGTAAAGCTCGGTATGATGACTACTTGATAGTTTAGTGCACCATGCTTTATGGCTTTCAACCGGGACTTCAAAAATATTTTGAACGCCACGGAGCATATAAGATGTTCCAAGAGTTGAAATTGGTATTTCATGCTCATGCCCATGTTGAGAGGTATGAGACCTCTAACAGTCTTTGCCTACAAGATGGAGGAGAATAGCTCAACCAGTGAGCATGTGCTCAGATTGTCTGGGTACTACAATTGCTTGAATCAAGTGGGGGTTAATCTTCCAGATAAAATAGTGATTGACAGAGTTCTCTAGTTACTATCACCAAGTTACTAGAACTTTGTGCTGAACTATAATATGCAAGGGATAACGAAAACTCCCAAGCTCTTCGCGATGTTGAAATTGGCGAAGGTAGAAATCAAGAAAAAGCATCAAGTGTTTATGGTTGACAAGACCACTAGTTTCAAGTAAAAGGGCAAGGGAAAGAAAGGGAACTTCAAGAAGAATGGCAAGCAAGTTGCCCCTCCCGTGAAGAAGCCCAAAGCTAGACCTGAGCCTGAAACTAAGTGCTTCTACTACAAAGGAAAAAACGTCACTGGAAGTGGAACTGCCCTAGATACTTGGCGGATAAGAAGGATGGCATACTGAACAAAGGTATATTGGATATACATGTTATTGATGTGTACTTTACTAGTGTTTATAGCAACCCCTCGGTATTTGATACTGGTTTAGTTGCTAAGAGTAGTATCTCGAAACGGGAGTTGCAACATAAACAAAGACTAGTTAAGGGCAAGGTGATGATGTGTGTTGGAAGTGATTCCAAGATTGATAAGATCACCATCGCACACTCCCTTTACCTTCGAGATTAGTGTTGAACCAAAAATAAATGTTATTTGATGTTTGCGTTGAGCATTTGTGTTTATTGCAATACGGTTATTCATTTGTGTCAAAGAATAATTGTTGTTCTATTTACATGAATAAAACCTTCTATGGTCATACACTCAATATAAATGGTTTATTGAATCTCAATCGTAGTGGTACACATATTCATAATATTGAAGCCAAAAGATGCAAATTTAATAATGATAGTGCAACTTATTTGTGGCACTGTCGTTAAGTCATATTGATGTAAAGCGCATTAAGAAACTCCATGCTGATGGGCTTTTGGAATCACTTGATTATGAATCACTTGGTGCTTGTGAACCATGCCTCATGGGGAACATGACTAAGACTCCGTTCTTCGGAACAAAGGAGCGAGCAACTGACTTATTCGAAATAATACACACTGATGTATGCAATCCGATGAGTGTCGAGGCTCGTGGCGGGTATCGTTATTTTCTGACCTTCACAGATAATTTGAGCAGATATGGGTATATCTACTTGATGAAACATATGTCTGAAAAATTTGAAAAGTTCAAAGAATTTCAGAGTGAAGTGGAAAATCATCATAACAAGAAAATAAAGTTTCTGCGATCTGATCGTGGAAGAGAATATTTGAGTTACGAGTTTGGTCTTCATTTGAAATAATGCAGAATAGTTTCGCTACTCACGCCACCTGGAACACCACAGCGTAATGGTGTGTCCGAACATCGTAATCACACTTTACTAGATATGGTGTGATCTATGATGTCTCTTACTGATTTACCGCTATAATTTTGTGGTTATGCATTAGAGATAGTTGCATTTAGGTTAAATAGGGCACCATCTAAATCCGTTGAGATGACACCATATGAACTATGGTTGGCAATAAACCAAAGATGTCGTTTCATAAAGTTTGAGGTTGCGATGCTTATGTGAAAAAGTTTCAACTTGATAAGCTTGAACCCAAATCGGAGTAGTGCATCTTCATAGGATACCCAAAAGAAACTGTTGGGTGCACCTTCTATCACAGATTCGAAGGCAAGATATTTAGTTGCTAAGAATGGATCCTTTTTAGAGAAGGAGTTTCTCTTGAAAGAAGTGAGTGGGAGGAAAGTATAACTTGATGAGGTAACTATAGCTGCTCCCTTATTGGAAAGTACTTCATCACAGAAATCTGTTCCTGTGAATCCTACACCAATTAGTGAGGAAGCTAATGATGAAGATCATGTAACTTCAGATCAAGTTACTACCGAACCTCGTAGGTCAAGCAGAGTAAGATGTTCACCAGAGTGGTACGGTAATCCTGTTCTGGAAGTCATGTTACTTGACCATGACGAACCTACGAACTATGAGGAAGTGATGATGAGCCCAGATTTCGCAACATGACTTGAGACCATGAACTCTGAGATGGGATCCATGTATGAGAACAAAGTATGGACTTTGATTAACTTGCCCGATGATCGGTGAGTCACTGAGAATAAATGGATCTTCAAGAGGAAGACGGATGCTGATAGTAGTGTTACTATCTACAAAGCTCGAATTGTCGCAAAAGCTTTTCGACAAGTTCAAGATGTTGACTACGATGAGATTTTCTCACTCGTAGCGATGCTTAAGTCTATCCGAATCATGTTAGCAATTGCCACATTTTATGAAATCTGGTAAATGGATGTCAAAACTGCATTCCTTAATGGATTTCTTAAAGAAGAGTTGTATACACTACAAAAAAAATACACTTCCGTGATGATACGTGTTTGTCACAGTAGGTCGCTTTTTTGTCATGCATGTACATCCATGACAAATTTATGACAGAATCAAGATAGTCATACCTGTGCTGTCATAGAAGTGTTCCATGACATTACCAAAGTATCATCATGGAAGTGTCCACATCCATGACGATAAATCACGCGTCATAGAAGTGCTTTCATCAAGGGTGACCGACACGTCGCATCCACCGTAACGGAACGCCGTTAAGCTATCGGGTCGGGTTTTGGATCCGATAACCCGTTAACAGCCCCGACCAATGAGAAATGTCCACGTGTAAAATTCTTATTGGCTAGACGAAACACGTGTCAGCTCGTCAGTGGGTCAGATAGGCGCCTATGATATGTCGACACGTGGCACGGCCCAACAAGTTTAAATGGGCCAGCCCAACTGAAGACCCACAAGATTTTGCGGACTATAATGGGCCGGCCCAGCTAAAGGCCCATGAGATTTTGCGGACCGTAATGGGCTGGCCCAGCTAAAGGCCCACAAGATTTTGCGGGTCATAATGGGCCGGCCCAGGTAAAGACCCACAAGATTTTTGTGTGCCATAATGGGCCAGCCCAGGTAAAGCCCACAAGATTCTTGCGGGTCATAATGGGCCGGCCCAGCTAAAGGCCCGCGAGATTTCGCCGACATTAATGGGCCGGCCCAGCTGTAGGACCAAAAGATTTTGAGGACCCTAGTAGGCCGGCCTAGCTGTAGGCCCACAAGATTTTGAGGACCCTAGTGGGCCGGCCCATTAACTGGCTGCCATGTTTTGGGCCAAATGTCGGCCCATATTTGATCCGGTCCATTAATGGCCTGCCACGCTCCGGGCCTAATAGTGGCCCATATGAGATCCGGCCCGTTAAAATCCTACCACGTTCTGGGCCAAATTACGGCCCACAGGTTCGGCCCTTTAAGAGGCTTTGGGTTCAATTATGGCCCATATCAGATTCGGCCCGTCAACTGGACACTATGCTTTTGGGCCCACTTGCTAAAGGACCACTTAGTAATTCGGCCTGATATTAGTTTTGGTCTGTTAAGGGCCCGTTTAACATTTCGGCCCTATATTAATTTTGGCCTGTTAAAAGCCAGTCATATAGTTGGGCCTAACTGCGGCCCTGTTTGCATCTGTCCTGCTCGCAGCCGATATCTGATTGGGCCAAACAAGGACCGAGACAATTTTGGCCTGTTAAAAGCCCGTGATTTGATTCGCACAGTCATGGGTCGGGGTTCATTTCATGCTACTGTGTAACTAGTATGAATTAAGAACAAAGCTACTCTATACAATAAAGAAATTACGGCATAGTAACTTAGAATAAACCTACACTATACAATAAAGGGTTTAAGGTATATTACATCCACTAGGCATCGAAGTTCGCCACCAGTGATCATAAAGCGCAACGTAGAAGCAGATTACAAAAACTGGGCACCATTGCAGCGTAACAAAATAATACTGAACCGAGACCACTTCCAAGACAGTTCAAGAAAGGTTAGCCTTGCGGGGGAACTGCTGCGCAAGCTGCTGAGCAAGGCTGTGAGACCGGCCTAGCATGTCGGTCATAGCTTCCAGGTGTAGCTATTTAGCGATCAGGTTCTCATTGGTGTTCTCCACAATCTTTCTTAGAGATAGGACTTCAAGTCGAACTTGAGTTGCAGAATGCCTTTCTGCTAGAACTTGGGACTAAAGAAGTCGAACTGATTCAGACAATGAATTATGTGAGCTTGTCTGACTGTTAGTGTCAAGTAACTTGAACACTGCATCAAGACAAGACTTTGGGGTTGTCTCGCTATCTTCAAGATGTTTTGCCTTCTTTGCTGCAATATATGTTGGGTTTGTCTCACAGCCTTCAACAGACTTGTGCATGCCATCAGGCATATCACCCTGAAACAAAGCAGAGAGATGACAGGTTTTCCACGTGTATAAACAAAGATGATAACTGTTCTGTCAATTCTATCCAATTTCAAATTAGAAAATAAAGAGTATGTTCAAAATATCAATAGCATAATTTGGCATTGTTCATAATGCGGGGAGCTTCACCACACTACTGGATTACCATGTCAACATAACAAGCATAGATGAAGGGCAAAGAAAATCATTGTATCTATTCTGGATAATGTGCATGGCATGTTGTTCATATCATCAGCCACATCAGTAAGATAAAATAGGAGATGACAAGGTGCAAACGTGGGCTGCTTCACCACACACTGGATTATAGATCCACAAAAACAAGCATACATATAGGGAGTATTAAGTAATGTGCATGGTATGAATAAGGAATTTGGTTTTAGAAGTAAAACTTAGAACTTAAAGTTCTTATGAACATGCATTTTGGTAGAAACAGCAAACTAAACAGCGGTAAACGATAGAGAGTATGAGAAAATTAAACAGCAGTTGAGGATAAAGGCTTTAGAAGGACTGACTTACATTAACAGTTAACACCGGCTTTATAATGCCCTTCTCCATGTCAAGGGAAGGATAACTCAAGAATTTCAGCACAGAATCTTCTTCATAAGCATTGCATGTACTCTACATTTTGTAGAGAGTAATTATAGATATGATAATACTGGAAGGGTAGAGGATAATGAAGATAAGATGTAGATTGATGCTACATAATCAACTACCAATCCCTGGAAGTACAAGCGTTACAGGACAAAATGTAGTGACAAGAGCAATGGGCTACACTTTTGCACTGGCATTGTCCGTGTATTCTACTTGTTGGTAAGATTAAATATAGATCTGATCTTTTTTAGTAAATGGTAGCCGAGGGAGATAAGATGCAGAATGCTACAAAATGAACCAATCCCTCTTCCCATAATACAAGAGTGTTTTGAACACTGGTGTACTGTAGAAAACGTTCTTATATTATGGGACGGAGGGAGTAGTTGTTAATGTAACTACAGTGATAGACCATGTTCAGTCCTTACAAGAGGACTATAGAGCTAAACCTCTTCAAAAGCATTGGGTTGATTCTAAATTTATGTAAGAGTCCATACAGATCTTATAATGTCCACCAAATGGATGATTACGAGGCTAACATGTGCAGTGATGCTACATAATCAAACAGCTATGAAAGTAAATATGGTCATACAGGGCAAGAGGTACTCACAAGAGCAATGCAGTGTGCAGTATAGTTGCGAGATTCTGTGGTCCCTTGAGAACGAATGTTCTTCTGCTAACATTTTTCGTACAAGTGAGACATTAAGGCAAATGCAGAAATGTAGTTCAAATTGTGATGTGATATCATAGACAGCACCTTACGCTATAGCCAAGACCAATGTGTAACAAGATTATTCCAGTCACCGTCGGATAAATGTAGCACCGGAGACTTTACAAAAATTTTGTTCAGAGGCTTCCCATCGAAGTGCGCTTGCCTCAGGTAGGAACGATACTTCATCAACGAGTGCTTGAAAAGTGCAACCAACCCTTGCTCGTCATCACAATCCAGTTAGAGCCTCGCCTATTTAAAAGAATGAAATCTTGTGTCTTCTGTCAGTAGACACATATGCAGTAATGACCATGAATAACATTAGTACATTACTTACGCGTAAGTTGCGGAGGAAGACTGGAAATTATTCTGTGTCTGCAGTATAATCTTTCCATGAAGGAAAGATGCGCACAAAGTTCCTGACAACAACATAAGCTTCGTCTTCTAAACTGGGAAGAAATGGAACAGGGGTCCTATTTGCTGCAATTGGGGCTCTCTTTGTTTTGAAAAGGGATTTGGCAACTGGATTTGGTGTACTCTTTGCTGGAATGGGGGTTTTGCGTCGTACAGTTGGTGCTATGTCAACTGGCATAATCATACTGTTTGCTGCAGTTGGGGTCTGCTAAGTTGGGGCATCAGAAATAACCAGTGTAGTAGGGCTAGAGTCTGCTATAGTTGGGGTATTTTGTGGTTCAGGTGATATTGCAAGTACACATAATGGGCTATTTGATTTATTAGGTGCCACTACCTTTTCCAAATACTTTGCTTCTACTCCTCCACGATCAGCAATCGCCATCTTCCTTTTGAACGGCTGATACACAGGAACATCATTTGAATAGATAAATATGGTATGATGACAGATGGAATATGTACTGAAAATGGATAGGCAGGGCGTATTAACATACACGATGCGTAAACTAAGCTAATGGCAGTTCAACAAAGTAGAAGCAATGCAAAGCATCAGTTGCAAGATATGTGCGAGTAATGTAACCTTGGAAAGTTAGAGCAAGTACCTTGATGGGTGAATAAGATAGGGCATCTTCCTCTGACTCCTCCACTAGGGAGCTACATTGACTTAGGTCTCCCTCTAGCTCAGAATCACTGTTAGGATCATATTCTGATCATGAATCTGTAGGTGGAGAGTGTTTGCATTGCATTGCATCCAGACTTGATTTTAGTCCCTTGATGCCAAGTTTGACAGCCATGGCATTGTTCTGTTTTATTCTTTTCATGCGCGCAAGCTCATAATCATTATGATGCTGTTCAGAATCTGAGATTCATGAAAACATAAAAACTAGTCATATTATCTATGGAATGCATTGCGGTTTCAACTCGAAGAGTGTCTACCTATAAACCCCTGCATATGCAAAGTTCACCTCCCCAACCGTGCTGACCAGACCACACACAGAGATACACACCCGAGCGGCGAACATGCATTTTCGAAACTAATTTAGGAACATTTAGCTGACCAATTAAACAACTCAGTTTTAATAATATCATATTCGTATTTGAACAACTAAGCTTGTTTAGCTTGATGGGTGGAGCAGTGTTATTATGAAACGAAGCACGTATTCTGATCATATGGTGATCATAAAAGGGGGAAACTCTAAGCATATATTTTTCAGCAAAAGAGGGTTTCCCCTCTGATTTCTATTAAAGAAACCACCACGAAACCAACATGATCAATTAAACCCTAAGCATGATCAATTAAACCGTACTATGGCTGTGCCATGGCAGATTTGAAGCTGCAAACCGGAGAAATGATATTTAGCATCCATTGTTTGCTTCGAACTAAGAACTAAATTCTAAGAGCTGAAAAGAAAGTAGAGTAGCCAAGTTAAGATCTATTTTCTGGTTGAGATCAAAAAGTTGAGGAGATATGAAGTACCACCTCTCTTGCGGCGCCGTGTAGGCATCGGGGGTGCGATGGCTGTCGGTGGCGATGAAGCAGATCTGCGACGGTAGACGGGTGCATCGAGGGTTAAGACCCGTTGCGGTGTAAGAGAAGGTCGTGTGAGCTGCCCCGGCAAAGAGGACGACGTCGCCGATGAAGCGAGAGGACGTGATGCAAGGCTATTGGTCCGTCACTGTGGATGAGAAACGTCCATCTCTAGCAGTGGACGACGGGGTCTTGGTAGGCGCTCCGACATGGTGGAGGACGGTGGCAATGGATGTGGTGGAGGACGGCGGCGATGGATGGGGTGGCGGACGGAGGCTGGTGTGGGAATGGGGTGTTCTAGCGCGGACGGTGTATGAATGGGAAAATGGAGGGAGAGGTGCGGGGAACCATGTTTCTGGGACGCGCCTGTCTGAAATATGGGAAAGTTATGAACTTATCCCCCGTTTCAAATTTGGACGTCTCGTCGGTTGGGGATAGGACGGTAATCTCGCATCTCCCAAATATTTGTCGGTAACTATTTCGAGTGAGGAGAGGGTGTTTTTCCGCCCACGGTTGGTGCCCATGGTGTATGAACGGGGCTGACAGGTGGGGCGGTTGTGTCACGTCTGATGGAAGTTACACATCTGCCCCTATTTAAAATATTAGCCTACATCTATTTCGGACGAGGAGAGTTTGTTTTACCGCCCACCGTGTATGAATGGGAAATGGAGGGAGAAACAGAGGACTTTCGAACGAGCTTGAATCAAATGAGTTTTGCCGCCCATGTTTGACGCCCACCGTGTCCGAATGGGCTCAGAGGTGGTTGTGTCACGTCTAATTGAAGTTACTAACCTACCCCTATTTAGAGCAGTGGAAACCGGGCCGATGGATTGTCCGTGTAATGGGTAGACAGTAATTTCCATCTCCCAAACACTTGGCTTCGGGCAACCGATGTGGGAGTGGAGATTTTGCTGTTTCTTTCGAATTTTGGGACAATAAGCATCCACGTTTACCCTGGCAACTAAATTTGAATCCATTTTGTATTCCTATATGAATCTTTATAAATAATTCTATGTGTTTTTATATATCTTCAAAAGGACGACAAAGATGTATTCCACTGTCATATATGAATATGGTTTACAAATGAAGATACTCAAATTCAGAAACTAGAATCCAGTTTAAGGTGAATTCGAATATTTGGAACACTTCATGTCCAACTCAAATGTCACACGCAGCATAATGTGTACTCCCATTTAGATATGTACACAAGCGATGTATCAAGATTCAAATACCGAGTCAATCAACGAAGAATGTACGGAACTAACAGACATATAAACAATTATAGAGTATATGGATCAATAATATCAACTAACATACATAAGCCAGGCCGCTGTACTTTTTTTGGCTACAATAACATCCTTTTTTTAGCCAGCATCTTGGCCCTTTCCGATGTGTTCCACTTATGGTCCATCTATACTAGTATTGCTGAATGCACATTCAGCCCGATTGGCATATTTGTAGGTCTGACACAGCAATCCAAATGAAATGTCTTCGAGTCTTATTAGTTAATACAGACTTTCTGATGTGAATTAATATTTGTAGGTCTTGTGCTCAAATAAAATTACAAACAAAAAAAATAAAAAAACAATAATTACATGATCTCTAAAACAAATGGTTTGATTGATTACATGAACAGACAACACAAAGGTTATTCAACTATGGAAAGAACATTTCACCTATGATTTACCAAGTAGGAATTTAATTTCCTTTTTTCCTTCAGGACCTTAACAATCTGGTCAGTCTCAGCTTGCTTCATTTTGAAATCCACCAAATATTTAATGGTTGTCTTGAGTACTGCTTGTGATTGTGTTGTTTGCTTCCTCAACATGTCAACTTCATCTCTAAGTGTAGAAGCAGAATGTCTTTCTACCACTAGTTTAGCCTCTAGAGCATCAGCAGTTGGCAATTCATAATCCATGATTGGGCCGGTGCCACTACTGTGGGATGATGCAACGTCCATGGGGACCTCGCTCTTTGATCTTGGGCTAACCTGTTTTGCCATTAAAGTTCCGATTGGATTCAGAAAAGTTGAAGTTAGCAAAACATCTCAACTAGGAGTTATAACAGCAAACCAATTAAACAAACAAGGAATTAAAGAGTTTCAATTGGATGCTGAAAAGTAGTTATTAACATCATTGTAACCCGTTGTTGCAGCAGCAAAGCAGTTAAACAAACAAGTAGATATTTAAGTTAAGGCAAACAGGTAATTCTTAACAGTAAGTATCAAACACATAGATAGGCGCAGTTTACAATATGATTAACAGGTTGTGCCATTATGTAATCAGTAGCAAACTAAATTAAGCCAAGCAATGTAATTGAACAATTTTGCAATAAGTGGCTAACTAAAATTCCGAGAAGCAGGTAACTGAACTTACGCTAGTTCTTTGTACACGCACACTGCACTTCTTTTTTGCTTACATGGTTGTACGAAGGAGTACATGGCATCAATTGCTTGGATACGCAGTCCCAATACTTCTTTCTTCCCACACTGCATGGGTAAGTCGAATGGTTAATCTGGTAAGATGGTGCGTCCTTGATATGTTATATGAGGATGTGTAGTCAGACTAGTTGTAGCCAAACACATCACACTGGCTTTTACTGTATATTTCATGTGATTACTTTTGGCATATCGAGATCTAAGCAATCTACAACAGGGTGAAAAGACTAGCATCATTCACATTATTGGCGAACTCAGTTCATAGAAAAAGCAATTCAACCATTCTGTGGGTAAATCAAAAGCGCCACTTGAATATTTTTCACTATCCAATCATACATGCAAAAAGGGGCGACGCCACCATAGGGGCTGGTATGGGTGGCCGCCTCAGGTGGCTGGAAAGTGTGCACCTAGTTTGAGTCGTCCAGGTTGGCCCACACTAGTTTTGTTCGTCCCAACGCACGAGCAGGCAATGTAAAACATGAAGAAAAATGTTTCAATTTGGATGGGCCAATAACATAAGTGCATGGCAGGCCCTATAGCAGGCTCGCGGCCCAATCGAGCGCCTCCCATATCTATCGACAGCAGAAAAAATCCCAATTCATTCGCTCCAGCCTCCAATATGGTTCGCTCCTAACCTAGCCGCCGCTGGACAGACCGACACAGCACTTCCTCACGCCCTCATTGGAGGGCGGTCGCCGGGCTTCAAGCGAACGGAAGGACAAGAAGATGAAGATCCAACCCTAGGTGTAGCCTGCGTGGGAAGCAGCAGCGGCAGCACGGGCATGGCATCGAGCTTGCGCAAACGGACAGTCGCTAATTGCAAGAGTAGCATGCGCAACGAGCAGGTACATCACATCCCTGATTATATCTAATTCAACTCTTTAACTTCTGGCCAATAGTTATACCTGAAGGTGTTGTAAAACTACTTCTATGTAGGGAATCTATGAGAAAATGAAACCAATTTCGACTTATTTTATAACTCCCCCAATCAATACTGAACTGACTAATCTGATGTATCTAATCAAGTTTCCAATGTAAACATACAAGCTCATGTTGTTCTTGAGCCTGAAGTGTCTAATGAACAGACTGCTAACGAAGGATTTGATGCAAACATTTTACATGCTCCTGGTGATGAACATATAGTGTCTAATGAGGGATCTAATGCAAGCATTTTGCAAGCTCATTGAAGGATTTAGTGTCTAATGATGATCTACTATGTTGAGACAGATAGAGATTTGCAGGCATTGATGACAAGCAAATTATAGTGCATTTTCATAGCTTGAGGAAACGTCGAGGCCATCTACCAGAAAGTCCCCGTATCATGACAACATAGCATAAATACTTTTCTAATCTGTTGTTTGAAACTATTGGCATACTTGTGCAGGATAGATATATTGATATGCAGTTTGTGCACTAGTTATACGTGCAATTACACTTCGATATTTTCAGCCAGAGAACGAATAATTCAAGCAGGTACAGACCATGTTTGTAGTCCTTGTACACCATGTTGCATTTTGTGTTTTTTGGTGCTTGCATCATTTAGTGTTTATAATCTGAACTACTTTGGATCATTAGCTGGTTTTCAAAGTGCATGTAGCTTCACATTTCTCAAGTTATGTTGATTTCCGGAGTGCAAGTGCCTTCGTATTTTTTAAGTTAAATGTTCGCCCCTAGTAACTTGAATTCGTGGATCAGCCACTGCACACAAATCATACACGAATGCCAGTACGAATTAAATGAAATGCAGGGACTTACGCTAGCTCGTTGTACAGGCTCACTGCAGCTCTGCTTGCGCTTGGGATATTCCATGTACAAGTCCATGTTACCACTTGCTTGGATATGCAGGCCTTGTGCTCCTTGCATCCCCCTCTGCATTTTTGACACGGCGAATGGTTGATCAAATAAGACGAATCGACCTTGATGTTGTACCGGAGGACAGATACTTACAAGGTTATACGGGTGTGCAAGATGTGTACCAGATCCCGTAGCGCCGTCATGCTTCGCTAAAATATGGATTTGCTTGTTTCAGATGATATCTCCAGAAGAAATAAGAGTTAAGGTCAGAGTTGCATTGGCGTGTAAGCTAAGAGAGCAGTGAAAGGATATCCAAACATCGTCTGAACATTGCACAAGGGAGTGATGTGTGGATACCTAGTTCGGGCCGGCGTTTGGGCATGCTCGCCTAGCTAGAGTGCGGGTCACTTCAGAGCCGTTGAGGGTGATGCGCTGGCATTGGCTGGCCACGCATGGATGCAGATCTTGAGTGGCAGCGGAGCGCTACGATGAGGTGGACGAGACCGTTGGTGAAGCCCCAACGGCCTCGGGGGGCGAAGGTGCGACGATGTGCTCAGTGAAGTAGCCCCGGTGAGCTGGGAGACGGCGTCGGTGAAGCGCACCTGATGCGGTGGAACTCGGTGTCTGTGAGGCACGTCGGTTGCGGCGGCCGACGTTGTCGGTGGACCACCTAGTGCGGTGGACGAGGGCGTAGATGTGGTAGCTCCGGTGCGGTGGTGAAGCGCAACCGTCATCTTCGTCGTTGTCATCCGGCACAGAGGTGGGGAACGGTGGGGAAAGAGACGAGACGAGGGGCGATTCGAGGTTTGGCGGCGAATTAGAGATTTGAGCAATCTGGGCGCAGAAGGGGGCGGTGGAGAAGAGAGATTTTGCAGGGCTGGAATTGAGGCCGCCAGATATTCCAATCCGAAACGTGGAAGCGCGAACTTATATTGTCGTCGTCCTTTGGGGGGTGGGTGGCTGGGTGCTACGCGTCTCTCCGACACACGCGACCACCCTGACAGGACTATGCTTCGGTGCCTTACGGCACCTTCCTTTGTGCCCATGACATATGGGCCCAACAAGTGGCTGGCCCACATGTCAGTGACGCAAAGGCAGTTGCCTTTAAGGCACCGAAGCAGCGTCCACAACGACACGACCCTGGTTTGCCTAGTGCGCCTACATTTGAGGATGCAAACGAATCTTCTTTCATTTGCAAACGAATCTATGTGTATTACCATGCCCGTGTTTTCCTTGCAATAATAAGTCATTCGAAACGAGATACTCCATCCGTTCACTTTTGTAAGTCGTTTCAAACAACTTAAAATGAACTGTTTTGCACATTGTCTGAAATGTCTTCAAGGTCTTATAAAAGTGAACAGAGGCAGTACTATAAATTAATTAATGAGGAGTTATTTGGAAAAAAATCAAAACGGTACCCACGCTAACATGGATTAGAGTGTGTCTCACATGATTAGTTATTTGAATTAGACTGTGTGTCTGTTGGGGAACGTAGCAGAATTTAAAATTTTCTACGCATCACCAAGATCAATCTATGGAATTATCTAGCAATGAGGGAAAGGGGAGTGCATCTACATACCCTTGTAGATCGCGAGCGGAAGCGTTCAAGAGAACGAGGTTGATGGAGTCGTACTCATCGTGATCCAAATCACCGATGACCGAGCGCCGAACGGACGGCACCTCCGCGTTCAACACACATACGGTTGGGAAGACGTCTCCTCCTTCTTGATCCAGCAAGGGGGAAGGATAGGTTGATGGAGATCCAGCAGCACGACGGCGTGGTGGTGGAAGCAACGGTGATCTCGGCAGGGCTTCGCCAAGCTCAGCGAGAGGGAGAGGTGTCACGGGAGGGAGAGGGAGGCGCCAGGGGCTAGGTTGCGCAGCCCTCCCTTCCCCCTTCTTTATATAGGGGTCCAGGGGGCGCCGGCCCCTCTAGATCCCATCTAGATGGGGGGTGGCGGCCAAGAGGGGTGGCTTGCCCCCCAAGCCAAGTGGGGCGCCCCCCACCCCTAGGGTTTCCAACCCTAGGCGCAGGGGGAGGCCCAAGGGGGGGCGCACCAGCCCACCAAGGGCTGGTTCCCTTCCCCACTTCAGCCCATGGGGCCCTCCGGGAAGGTGGTCCCACCCGGTGGACCCCCGGGACCCTTCCGGTGGTCCCGGTACAATACCGGTGACCCCCGAAACTTTGCCGATGGCCGAAACTGGACTTCCTATATATAATTCTTCACCTCCGGACCATTCCGGAACTCCTCGTGATGTCCAGGATCTCATCCAGGACTCCGAACAACTTTCGGGTTACCGCATACTAATATCTCAACAACCCTAGCGTCACTGAACCTTAAGTGTGTAGACCCTACAGGTTCGGGAGACACGCAGACATGACAGAGATGACTCTCCGATCAATAACCAACAGCGGGATCTGGATACCCACGTTGTCTCCCACATGCTCCTCGATGATCTCATCGGATGAACCACGATGTCGAGGATTCAATCAATCCCGTATACAATTCCCTTTGTCAATCGGTACGTTACTCGCCTGAGACTCGATCGTCGGTATCCCAATACCTCGTTCAATCTCGTTACCGGCAAGTCACTTTACTCGTACCGTAATGCATGATCCCGTGATCAACCACTTGATCACATTGAGCTCATTATGACGATGCATTACCGAGTGGGCCCAGAGATACCTCTCCGTCATACGGAGTGACAAATCCCAGTCTCGATTTGTGCCAACCCAACAGACACTTTCGGAGATACCCGTAGTGCACCTTTATAGTCACCCAGTTACGTTGTGACGTTTGGCACACCCAAAGCACTCCTACGGTATCCGGGAGTTGCACAATCTCATGGTCTAAGGAAATGATACTTGACATTCGGAAAAGCTCTAGCAAACGAACTACACGATCTTTGAGCTATGCTTAGGATTGGGTCTTGTCCATCACATCATTCTCCTAATGATGTGATCCCATTATCAATGACATCTAATGTCCATAGTCAGGAAACCATGACTATCTTTTGATCAACGAGATAGTCAACTAGAGGCTCACTAGGGACGTGTTGTGGTCTATGTATTCACACATGTATTACGATTTCCGGATAACACAATTATAGCATGAACAATAGACAATTATCATGAACAAGGAAATATAATAATTACCATTTTATTATTGCCTCTAGGGCATATTTCCAACAGTCTCCCACTTGCACTAGATTCAATAATCTAGTTACATTGTGATGAATCGAACACCCATAGAGTTCTGGTGTTGATCATGTTTTGCTCTAGGGAGAGGTTTAGTCAACGGATCTGCTACATTCAGGTCCATATGTACTTTACAAATATCTATGTCTCCATTTGGAACACTTTCACAAATGGAGTTGAAGCGATGTTTGATATGCCTGGTCTTCCTGTGAAACTTGGGCTCCTTGGCAAGGGCAATAGCTCCAGTGTTGTCACAGAAGAGAGTCATCGGGCCCGACGCATTGGTTATGACTCCTAGGTCAGTAATGAACTCCTTCACCCAGATTGCTTCTTGTGCTGCCTCCGAGGCTGCCATGTACTCCGCTTCACATGTAGATCCCGCCACAACGCTTTGCTTGCAACTGCACCAGCTTACTGCCCCACCATTCAAAATATACACGTATCCGGTTTGTGACTTAGAGTCATCCAGATCTGTGTCGAAGCTAGCATTGACGTAACCCTTTACGACGAGCTCTTCATCACCTCCATAAACGAGAAACATATCCTTAGTCCTCTTCAGGTACTTCATGATATTCTTGACCGCTGTCTAGTGTTCCATGCCGGGATTACTTTGGTACCTTCCTACCAAACTTACGGCAAGGTTTACAACAGGTCTGGTACACAGCATGGCATACATAATAGACCCTATGGCCGAGGCATAGGGGACGACACTCATCTTTTCTCTATCTTATGCCGTGGTCGGGCATTGAGCCGTGCTCAATTGCATACCTTGCAATACAGGCAAGAACCGCTTCTTGGACAGATCCATATTGAACTTCTTCAATATCTTGTCAAGGTACGTACTTTGTGAAAGACCAATGAGGCGTCTCGATCTATCTCTATAGATTTTGATGCCTAATATATAAGCAGCTTCTCCAAGGTCCTTCATTGAAAAACACTTGTTCAAGTACGCATTTATGCTTTCCAAGAATTCTATATCATTTCCCATCAATAGTATGTCATCCACATATACTATGAGAAATGCTATAGAGCTCCCACTCACTTTCTTGTAAACACAGGCTTCTCCATAAGTCTGTGTAAACCCAAACGCTTTGATCATCTCATCAAATCGAATGTTCCAACTCCGAGATGCTTGCACCAGCCCATAGATTGAGCGTTGGAGCTTGCACACCTTGTTAGCATTCTTAGGATCGACAAAACCTTCCGTCTGCATCATATACAATTCTTCCTTAAGAAAGCCGTTAAGGAATGCCGTTTTGACGTCCATTTGCCATATCTCATAATCATAGAATGCGGCAATTTCTAACATGATTCGGACGGACTTCAGCTTCGCTACAGGTGAGAAAGTCTCATCGTAGTCAACCCCTTGAACTTGTCGATAACCCTTAGAGACGAGTCGAGCCTTGTAGATGGTCACATTACCATCTGCGTCTGTCTTCTTTTTAAAGATCCATTTATTTTCTATGGCTCGCCGATCATCGGGCAAGTCAGTCAAAGTCCATACTTCGTTTTCATACATGGATCCTATCTCGGATTTCATGGTTTCTAGCCATTTGTCGGAATCTGGGCCCGCCATCGCTTCCTCATAGTTCAAAGGTTCACCGTTGTCTAACAACATGATTTCCAAGACAGGGTTGCCGTACCACTCTGGTGCGAAACGTGTCCTTGTGGACCTACGAAGTTCAGTAGCAACTTGATCTGAAGTTTCATGATCATCATCATTAACTTCCTCTCTAGTCAGTGCAGGCACCTCAGGAACATTTTCCTGAGTTGCGCCACTTTCCGGTTCAAGAGGTAATACTTCATCAAGTTCTACTTTCCTCCCACTTACTTCTTTCGAGAGAAACTCTTTCTCTAGAAAGGATCCATTCTTGGCAACAAAGATCTTGCCTTCGGATCTGAGGTAGAAGGTATACCCAATAGTTTCTTTAGGGTATCCTATGAAGATGCATTTTTCCGACTTGGGTTCGAGCTTTTCAGGTTGAAGTTTCTTGACATATGCATCGCATCCCCAAACTTTTCGAAATGACAGCATAGGTTTCTTCCTAAACCATAATTCATACGGTGTCGTCTCAACGGATTTCGATGGAGCCCTATTTAAAGTGAATGCGGCAGTCTCTAAAGCATAGCCCCAAAATGACAGCGGTAGATCGGTAAGAATCATCATAGATCACACCATATCCAATAGAGTGCTATTACGACGTTCGGACACACCATTACGCTGAGGTGTTCCAGGCGGCGTGAGTTGTGAAACTATTCCACATTTCCTGAAGTGCGTGCCAAATTCGTGACTCAAGTATTCTCCCCCACGATCTGATCACAAGAACTTGATTTTCCTGTCATGTTGATTCTCAAGCTCACTCTGAAATTCCTTGAACTTTTCAAAGGTCTCAGACTTGTGTTTAATTAAGTAGACATACCCATATCTACTCAAGTCATCAGTGAGGGTGAGAACATAACGATAGCCACCGCGAGCCTCAACACTCATTGGACCGCACACATCAGTATGTATGATTTCAAATAAGTTGGTTGCTCGCTCCATTGTTCCTGAGAACGGAGTCTTGGTCATTTTACCCATGAGGCATGGTTCGCACGTGTCAAATGATTCGTAATCAAGAGACTCCAAAAGTCCATCCGCATGGAGCTTCTTCATGCGTTTGACACCTATGTGACCAAGGCGGCAGTGCCACAAGTATGTGGGACTATCATTATCAACCTTACATCTTTTGGTATTCACACTATGAATATGTGTAACATTACGCTCGAGATTCATTAAGAATAAACCATTCACCAGCGAAGCATGACCATAAAACATATCTCTCATATAAATAGAACAACCATTATTCTCGGATTTAAATGAGTAGCCATCTCGAATTAAACGAGATCCTGATACAATGTTCATGCTCAAAGATGGCACTAAATAACAATTATTGAGGTTTAAAACTAATCCCGTAGGTAAATGTAGAGGTAGCGTGCCGACGGCGATCACATCAACCTTGGAACCATTCCCAACGCGCATCATCACCTCATCCTTCGCCAGTCTCCGCTTATTCCGCGGCTCCTGCTTTGAGTTACAAATGTGAGCAACCGCACAGGTATCAAATACCCAGTAGCTACTACGAGTACTGGTAAGGTACACATCAATTACATGTATATCACATATACCTTTAGTGTTGCCGGCCTTCTTGTCCGCTAAGTATTTGGCGCAGTTCCGCTTTCAGTGACCACTTCCCTTGCAATAAAAACACTCAGTCTCGGGCCTGGGTCCATTCTTTGACTTCTTCCCGGCAGCTTGCTTACTGGGCGCGGCAACTCCCTTGCCGTCTTTCTTGAAGTTCTTTTTACCCTTGCCTTTCTTGAACTTAGTGGTTTTATTCACCATCAACACTTGATGTTCCTTTTTGATTTCCACCTCCGCTGATTTCAGCATTGAATATACCTCAGGGATGGTCTTTTCCATCCCCTGCATATTGAAGTTCATCAAAAAGCTCTTGTAGCTCGGTGGAAGCGACTGAAGGATTCTGTTAATGACCGCGTCATCTGGGAGATTAACTCCCAGCTGAGTCAAGCGATTATGCAACCCAGACATTTTGAGTATGTGCTCACTTACAGAACTATTTTCCTCCATCTTAGAACTGAAGAACTTGTCAGAGACTTCATATCTCTCGACCCGGGCATGAGCTTGGAAAACCATTTTCAGCTCTTTGAACATCTCATATGCTCCGTGTCTCTCAAAACGCTTCTGGAGCCCTAGTTCTAAGCTGTAAAGCATGCCGCACTAAATGAGGGAGTAATCATCAGCACGCGACTGCCAAGCATTCATAACGTCTTGGTTCTCTGGGATGGGTGCATCACCTAGCGGTGCTTCTAGGACATAATCTTTCTTGGCAGCTATGAGGATGATCCTCAGGTTCTGGACCCAGTCCGTATAGTTGCTGCCATCATCTTTCAGCTTGGTTTTCTCTAGGAACGCGTTGAAGTTGAGGGCAACATTAGCGTGGGCCATTTGATCTACAAGACATAGTGTAAAGATTTTAGACTAAGTTCATGATAATTAAGTTCATCTAATCAAATTATTCAATGAACTCCCACTCATATAGACATCCCTCTAGTCATCTAAGTGAAACATGATCCGAGTCAACTAGGCCGTGTCCGATCATCACGTGAGACGGACTAGTCAACATCGGTGAACATCTTCATGTTGATCGTATCTTCTATACGACTCATGCTCGACCTTTCAGTCTTCTGTGTTCCGAGGCCATGTTTGTACATGCTAGGCTCGTCAAGTCAACCTAAGTGTATTGTGTGTGTAAATATGTCTTACACCCGTTGTATTCGAACGTTAGAATCTATCACACCCGATCATCACGTGGTGCTTCGAAACAATGAACCTTCGCAACGGTGCACAGTTAGGGGGAACACTTTCTTGAAATTATTACGAGGGATCATCTTATTTAAGCTGTCGTCGTACAAAGCAAATAAGATGTAAAACATGATAAACATCACATGCAATCAAATAGTGACATGATATGGCCAATATCATTTTGCTCCTTATGATCTCCATCTTTGGGGCGCCATGATCATCGTCGTCACCGGCATGACACCATGATCTCCATCATCATGATCTCCATCATCGTGTCTTCATGAAGTTGTCTCGTCATCTATCACTTCTACTACTATGGCTAACAGTTTAGCAATAAAGTAAAGTAATTACATGATGTTATATGTTGGCACGCAGGACAAAAATAAATTAAGACAACTCCTATGGCTCCTGCCGGTTGTCATACTCATCGACATGCAAGTCGTGATTCCTATTACAAGAACATGATCAATCTCATACATCACATATATCATTCATCACATCCTTTTGGCCATATCACATCACACGGCACATGCTGCAAAAACAAGTTAGACGTCCTCTAATTGTTGTTGCAAGTTTTTACGTGGCTGCTATAGGTTTCTTAGCAAGAACGTTTCTTACCTACGCCAAAACCACAACGTGATATGCCAATTTCTATTTACCATTCATAAGGACCCTTTTCATCGAATCCGATCCGACTAAAGTGGGAGAGACAGACACCCGCTAGCCACCTTATGCAACTAGTGCATGTCAATCGGTGGAACCAGTCACTCATAAGCGTACGTGTAAGGTCGGTCTGGGCCGCTTCATCCCACGATGCTGCCGAATCAAGATAAGACTAGTAACGGCAAGTAAATTGACAATATCGATGCCCACAACTGCTTTGTGTTCTACTCGTGCATATAAACTACGCATAGACCTAGCTCATGATGCCACTGTTGGGGAACATAGCAGAATTTAAAATTTTCTACGCATCACCAAGATCAATCTATGGAGTTATCTAGCAACGAGGGAAAGGGGAGTGCATCTACATACCCTTGTAGATCGCGAGCGGAAGCGTTCAAGAGAACGGGGTTGATGGAGTCGTACTCGTCGTTATCCAAATCACCGATGACCGAGCACTGAACGGACGGCACCTCCATGTTCAACACACGTACGGTTGGGAAGACGTCTCCTCCTTCTTGATCCAGCAAGGGGAAAGGAGAGGTTGATGGAGATCCAGCAGCACGACGGCGTGGTGGTGGAAGCAACGGTGATCTCGGCAGGGCTTCGCCAAGCTCAGCGAGAGGGAGAGGTGTCACGGGAGGGAGAGGGAGGCGCCAGGGGCTAGGTTGCGCAACCCTCCCTCCCCCTTCTTTATATAGGGGTCCAGGGCCAAGCCAAGTGGGGCACCCCCCACCCCTAGGGTTTCCAACCCTAGGCGCAGGGGGAGGGCCAAGGGGGGCGCACCAGCCCACCAGGGGCTGGTTCCCTTCCCCACTTCAGCCCATGGGGCCCTCCGGGATAGGTGGTCCCACCCGGTGGACCCCCGGGACCCTTCCGGTGGTCCCGATACAATACCGGTCACCCCCGAAACTTTCCCGATGGCCGAAACTGGACTTCCTATATATAATTCTTCACCTCCGGACCATTCTGGAACTCCTCCTAACGTCCGGGATCTCATCCGGGACTCCGAACAACTTTCGGGTTACCACATACTAATATCTCAACAACCCTAGCATCACCGAACCTTAAGTGTGTAGACCCTATGGGTTCGAGAGACACGCAGACATGACCGAGACGACTCTCCGGTCAATAACCAACAGCGGTGTCTGGATACCCATGTTGGCTCTCACATGCTCCTCGATGATCTCATCGGATGAACCATGATGTCGAGGATTCAATCAATCCCGTATACAATTCCCTTTGTCAATCGGTACGTTACTCACCCGAGACTCGATTGTCGGTATCCCAATACCTCATTCAATCTCGTTACCGGCAAGTCAATTTACTCGTACCGTAATGCATGATCTCGTGATCAACCACTTGGTCACATTGAGCTCATTATGATGATGCATTACCGAGTGGGCCCAGAGATACCTCTCCGTCATACGGAGTGACAAATCCCAGTCTCGATTCGTGCCAACCCAACAGACACTTTCGGAGATACCCATAGTGCACCTTTATAGTCACCCAGTTACGTTGTGACGTTTGGCACACCCAAAGCACTCCTACGGTATCCGGGAGTTGCACAATCTCATGGTCTAAGGAAATGATACTTGACATCCGGAAAAGCTCTAGCAAATGAACTACACGATCTTTGAGCTATGCTTAGGATTGGGTCTTGTCCATCACATCATTCTCGTAATGATGTGATCCCGTTATCAATGACATCTAATGTCCATAGTCAGGAAACCATGACTATCTTTTGATCAACGAGCTAGTCAACTAGAGGCTCACTAGGGACGTGTTGTGATCTATGTATTCACACATGTATTATGATTTCCGGGTAACACAATTATAGCATGAACAATAGACAATTATCATGAACAAGGAAATATAATAATGACCATTTTATTATTGCCTCTAGGGCATATTTCCAATAGTGTCACATAGTTAGTTATTTGAATTAGAGTGTGTGTGACGTAGCGATCTCCAATTCTAATGTGGATTTCGCATTTCACTGTATCCACGCTACTTTTTTTAATACAAATGCATATGTATATGATGAACACCATAGTAGTGAGAAAACTTTTGGATGGATTCAAACATATGACCTACAAAATAGCACAACAAACGATATATCACCATGTTTGAGCCCAATTCGACCTATTCACATTGTATACTCTCTCACGCACATCGTCTATCTAGGTCACTCTCTCCAACCCGTCTCACTCTTTCGATCGCACGGTGACCCTATGTGATCGGTTGACCTTGCTTCCTCCCATGCACAAAATATATCTACACGTCTTCACTTACTGGTGGGTTCCATGTGTGCTCTCTCTCTCTCCTCCCCTTCTGTGTTTAGACGCACGGGCAAACAGGAAGAACTCGCGGGCGATGTTGCCGTTGACCATATCTGGACGCATTCACAAGTCACGGCACCAGTTTCACGTACTAGCAGCACTAGTCAGTGTGTACGTGCAATGCACGTTAATTTGGATGAATATTAAGTGCATGCAGATATTAACTACTAGGATATTATTTGCGTGTGGTCATGTGATTAGCACTATTTTTTGCATGAAATTAACTGCATGCTAAACGTGTTGAGCGCTCGACATTGAAGCATTCTAGGTCGTTGGATGACAAGGAATACATGTGGCTTGATGACGTTTTATATTTAATTTGATACGGCTCTAGCAGAACATTCAATCGATCAAACCATACATTTTGTTCAGTCTAACTCCGACTTTAAATTATACGACGATCGATATAAAATATACGGAAATGATAAACGTTCGGATTTTAAGCATGGCAATCCGAACGTTTTTCACGGCAAATTTAGATTAAGCGGCGGCGGCGGGGGCGTCTCGCGGTGGGAAGCGGCTCCTCTGCCGTGCTTTGTGTGTCGTCGGGCCACTGACCGACGGCGACGGAGGCGTCTTGCGCCGTTGTTGGCATACTCCTAGACGTTGGCCTAGCTTCAAGGAAGGCCAAAATGTTCTGGACTTCGGAGCGAGTCGACTGGCTGGAGGAGGCGACTGGCGTTGGTGCAAGAAAGCGGTCGACGGCGACCATCCATGCCGCTGAGGGGAGCACTGGCACCCGCGCGGGGACAGGCACTGTCAACGGCACGGCGGAGACATTCGTGTGCACGGGCACTGGCACGGGCGCGCATGTCAGTACACGCGCAGGCGCTGGCGCTGGCAGGTGCACGGGTACTGGCACAGGCGTGCGCGTCAGTGCACGCGCAGGCGCATGCGCTGGCAGGTGCACGGGCGTGTGAAAGTCGGCGGGCACCTCGTGGAACCCCGTGGGATCAAGCTCGGCGACAATGTGCGGCTCCCAGCCCATCAATGCCACGGGGATGGGCGCTGGCGCAGTCGGGGCGACGGGAGCCGGAACGGGAGCGGGGACAGGCGCGGCGTCTTCCCGCAAGGCCAGTTCAAGCTCGTCCCAAAGCGCCTTATGTTCTTGAGACTCCAGCTGGGTGTCTTCCTCAGGAAACTGGAACACTAAGGGCAGACCATCGTGATGCGACATGGCGTACGTTTAGGTCAGGCTAGTTAGAGGTAGACGACAGGAGAATCGGAGAGGAAGAGAGAGGATTGTAGCGATACTCCCTCCTTTCCGGTTTATAAGGCTCAATTCAAAAATCTCACCAACCAAGGTAGATGGTGAGTGGTGGAATACTTTTTGTAGTTTGCAAAAGCACCAAATTAATGCTCTTGTTTTTCTCAAAAATATGTTTACCAATGCATTAATTGCAATGCATGCATGCATAAATTACATGCATTGGTCAATTTTCTCTTAATACTTGCATGCAATGATTTAATTTACCTTGGAATATGAACATGTGATGGGAAACAACAAAATTGAGCCTTATAAAATGGAAAAACTAATATTTTTAGATAAGCCCTATAAACCGGAAAGGAGGGAGTACCGGGTAGTGCGGGGTTGATTTTAAACTGCGGTGCTAGCGACATTAAAAGTGGGAGCTGTTGGGACGACGGTGGGCGGCGGAGCCTGGTTAAAGGGCTCGCCTGCACAGCGGTCTACTCGCACGCCTCCCTGACAGCCGGCGCAGCGGTCTGCTCGCATGCCTCCCATCGACTCACACGCTTGCTCAGACGGCACCCGTCGATTGCCGATGAGAAGCGGGGACTCGTGGCGGCACGTAAACGCCCACGGTTTCAATAGTGAAAGCGTTCGCCTTAACGTGACAGGTCTTTCTTCCAAAATACCTTGGCTCTTCATTTGTGCAACTTGTCATAAGCAGCTTGTCTCAAATTGAATAAAAAACTTATGAAGTAATATTTGTGCCATATCACGTGACCATGCTTAGTTTCAAGAATTTATGCTCACTTTTGGATTTTCAGAAATTTAAGATCCAGGATTCGAAACAATATCACAACCTGCATCATGCAATAAATTTTCAAGATGTACATCTGTCCTGTTGTATTTCTTAAGAAAGGATTTGGTCAAACATTTTGCTTAGTTAGACTTCAGACAAGTTATATATGCAGAGTAAAAGGATAATCCCTCCGTACCAGTGCATTGCCTGACATATCAACTCAAGTACAAGGCATGAACAAACGGACTCAATTCCGTGCTCATCCTAGTGTAGTAGTACTAGTACTAGTAGTAGTAGTAGTAGTAGTAGTAGTAGTAGTAGTAGTAGTAGTAGTAGTAGTAGTAGTAGTAGTAGTAGTAGTAGTAGTAGTAGTAGTAGTAGTAGTAGTAGTAGTAGTAGTAGTAGTAGTAGTAGTAGTAGTAGTAGGCAATGCAGTTGACGGGTGACCTTGACGAGCGGCGACCGAGGGAATTGAACCGTGCTCGGCACGGTAGGTAACGTTGTCTAGTTACTAAAGCATCCCTCCGTTGTTCATCGGTAGTCATTATGGACCGGGGACATGAGGGGAATTTCCTAGGGCTGGAATTCTGGCCGCCGGATATTTCGACTTGAAACGCTGAGGTTCGCTGGTTGGGGTAATGGGGTTGCCTAATGTGCGTACCACGCACGCCACCGAAGGACACGAGCCTGCTTTTTTTAGGATCAACACGAGCCAAGGTCTGGGTGGTACGCCGTTGGGTCCTACCATTCAAGAATACGAAAGGAACCTTTTAAATTGCCGAACGAATCTATGTGTATTACAATACCCGTATTTTCCTTGCAAATACTAATCTCAATGTGGTCATTGATTTATGACGAGTTGTTGAATTAGAGTGAGCTTGTGATATAGTGATCTCAACGTGGATTTCACATTTCATGGTATCCCTAGTAAGTTTTCCAATGCAAATTCAAATTTAAAAGATGAAAAACATGGAGGTGAGAAAATATTGTATGTATCAAGCATATGACCACACACACACACACAGAGACACACACGCACGAACACAACAACAATCCAATAAGTATAGTGCATCTATTTTCCAAACCATGCATGTATGACATGAATTCAAAAATACTCCTTCTATTCCTAAATATTAGTCTTTTAGAGAGTTCAACAAGTGACTACATACGGAGCAAAATGAGTGAATCTAGACTCTAAAATATGTCTATATACATCCGTATGTGCCAGTCCATTTAAAGCCTCTAAAAAGACTAATATTTGGGAACGAAGGGAGTAAAATGTAAGACATCCATGGTCCTCGGTTCAATATTTAAAATGAACATGAAACTGAAACATGAATATTATGTCTATTACTACAGTACATGCAAATGTTCTGTTTAGGCGGAGCTATGATTGTCGGGGGTCAACCCCTCGACCTTAGATAAAATTGTGGAGCTCTGTTTAGGGTTTTTTAGATTATATTTGTCCCCACCCTCCCAGCCACCGATTGGTTGTGCACCCCCACCCCTCCTCCCCGGGAGAATATCATGTGCCCCCATACCTTAGATGCTATATGCCGATATGAGTTGCTTGGAGCTTGTAGATCTAAGATATAGCAGCTCACATGATGTGTCTTAATATTTCTGCAGGAAACCTTGATGAGTTTGAGAATTGTGCACAATTTGTACAAAAACTACTTAGATGCCTTTTGATCCCACATCCAACGACCTCGAAGCTTGTATCACCGTAGCATCTAAGATGAAGGAGGACATCATATTCTCCTGTATGTAAGAATATCATGTGCTACCACACCTTAGATGCTTTGGTGATACAAGCTCTTCGCAGGCGTTGGATTTGTGACCCAACACCTCCTCGGTGGTTCGAATGGTTTTTTTGCAGAAAAGCCCCAAAAGACTTCGGCCACTGCTTACAAGCACAAACACTGCTCAGATGCCATTAGATCTCAGATCAAACGACCTCCAAGCTCGTATCACCGTAGCATCCAAGCTGCGATAGCACCTTATGTTTTCTCGCACGGGAGAGTATGAGGTGCTCCCGCACCGTAGATTCTATGGTGATACAAGTTCACTGAGATCTAACGGCCCACAATAGGAGGTTTGAATGTTTTTGCAATATACGGTTGATAGAGTTTGGGAAATGCGTAGAAAGTACAAGTACTACGCATGTGCCATCTGATCACTGATCATACGACCTAGATGCTCATATCACCATAGCAGGTAATTAAGCTACGGGGAGCACCTAATATGAGCACCGAGGAGCCGTTGGATCAAAGATGCAGCGGCACACACGAGGCATGAATGTTTTATTTGCAAAAAAACCTTTAGAGAGTTTGGAAATTGTGCATAATTATAAAGACTACTCCCAAGCCATTGGATCTCACTTCCAACGGTGTAAAAACTCGTATCACCATAGTATCTAAGCTGCGGGGGTGGATGTGATATTCTATGCCGCTGTCATTTTTGTTTGTAAACTTGCAAAATACGTGTAACTCGTTCCATTACTTGTCTAACCGGGCAAAGTGTTTGTTCAAAAAAACCATCCTACACTGAAATATCGGAACAACACATGGGGGTCCCACTTGTCATTAATCAAATTTGGACCTAAAACTAACAAATCTGAAAGACGAGATTGGAACTGGCAACCTGGACTACAAAGCGTAAGTCGATAGCCTGAAAAAACCAACGGTTGTTGGCATTGTCCCATAACTTGATTTTATTTATACAGTACTTTCGTTGAGTAGAGTAGAGGGAGTGCCTCGTCAACACGTGCATGAACGTTGTCTCACTTACTGGTGGGTCCTAGGTCTGCGATCTCAATCTCTCGTCTCTCCATCGTCTAACCTTTGCACGGGCACACACGAAGAGCGGCGCTAGCTTGCCGTGGTGTTATTACAACTAAAAAAAGCTTGGAAAATAGAAGAATCGCCTAGAACAAGAGACGTTGTGGCTGGTCGAGACTGAGCCAACCACATCTATCTTCCATGCCACGTTTGCATGATGAAGTTGTGTGGCTAGTGGGGTGTTTTCGACCGACTGGCTGGGTCCCGAGGTCGAACCATAGGTACTACGTCTGATACAGTATATTTTTACACGCACATTTTTCCTCCGTGCCGAGACATGGCACACCCAACCGCGCGGTTTCAGGGTCCTCCCGGGTGGTGCACGCATATATTCTTCCTCACGTGGGACGCCCTACCGCGTGTTTTCTGGGTCCTCCTCGGTCGTAGCGCCGAAGCAAGTGAATGAGTCGTCAAATCATGAAAGACCACCTTTCCCGCCGAGTACATCAATGAAGCACGGTGGCTAGCTAGTTGGGCTAGTTCGACCGATTAGCTAGGCTGCCACCACATTTGTTTTTTCACCCCTTTTTTTATCTAATTGCCGGCAGGTAAATATAAATATCCACCGCGGCGTTGCTCTAGTGTTTGGGTGCGGTAGGATTTTTATTTTTTTGATTGACGGGAGCAGGTGCGGCAGCAATTAGTCACGATGACTCCGCCAATAAAAACCAACCGCTCCCTGATGTGAGAAGTCGTCGACTGGTGTTTTACTGTGGTGAACACCAAAAGATTCCTCGCTCCCTCCGCCTTCCCGTAGATTGCATTGCCTTTCAGCCGTTTCGCCCCCTTTGCTTCCTCTCCCCATTGCTTCTACCTGATGCCATGGCGGCGCAGCAGATCACGGAGTCCGAGGTGAGGCTCCTGACACAGGAGCTCCATGCCAAGGATGTGGAGCTCAGGGCCAAGGACGTGGAGCTCCGTGAGCTCAAGGAGGAGAGGAGTGCCATGCTCCTCCGTTATGTGCGGGAGTTCACGGAGCTTCAAAAGCGGCAGGCGTCCACCACAAAGATGCTCGAGGCATCGGCGGCGTTGCTGCAGAAAGCGGGAGATACGATAGGCCGTCACGGGAGCCGGCTGGAGCGCGAGCGGGCCGATCGTGACGAGGTCCAGGATCGCCTCAGCCACTTGGTGACCCAAGTTGCCACGCACGTGTTGCGGCTGTGCGATGCCTACCGTCGTGCCAGCGCGACGATGCCCACCGTCGGGCTAAACCCGTTCGACCACCCGATCGACTTCAACGAGCTGCGGCTTCCTGACCTGGTCTCCTTCTTCACCTATATCTCCGAGGAGCTGAGCCGTCTCCGCACGATGGTGGGGGCTGAGCTGGACAAGGAGGGGTTGCGGGCTGCCGTCTCCGTTGCCGGGCAAATCCTTTCAGGGCTCCGTCACCGGAATCCATTCGTGCCAATGGACGCCGTCTTTGACGAGCGGGCTCCCATCAACCGGGAGCGGGCTCTGCAGGCGGTTGCACCCTGCATCACCAATGTCGTGCGCCTCGAGAAACAGAGGGACTTCGGTGGTGTTTAGGCACCCTCTGCATGGGCATGTCCATGTCTTGGCGCAACATGACCGTTGGATCAAACTCAGACGGTGCAGATCACTCACTGTAGCACAAAGCGTGTGGGTGTGTTTGGTTGCATTCTCATCTCAATATAGTTGTTTCCTCTTCGTATATTTGTTACGTATAGGAGTAGCTGACATGCGCACAACATCATTTGTTATCGTCATATCTTACTACACTAGCAACAAGATTATGTAGTACTGACGTATGAACCACTGCACATGCCTAGTAGTAGTAGCACTGTGTATGTTCAAGTGGCTGCCGTGTTTCGCACTCCTCCGTCGTAAGAGTGGAAACGCTTGCTGTAATCATTTTTTCTTTTGAAAAACAGTGGACACACTCTACCGTGCGGATCCACCTCCAGCCATGCACTAAATTACTCACTTTCGCCGACGTGTGGGACAGCCAGCATCGGGGTCCACCAGCCATGCACTAAATTACTCCGTAGTAGAGTGACGGTAGACTACCCCGATCGAAGCACTGCAGTAATGCCCAATGAGCCGTCAAATCACAAAACCCCCTCCTTTCCAGCAGTAAGTTGGATGGACGAAGCAACCATCATTTCACTCCTCTCTCTCAGCTTCCTCTCTACCCAACCCTCGCTTCTGCCTCATCTTGTTCCTCATTTCTTCAAGAAAACCCCAACCTGCTTCTGCCATTGTTCTTCTCTCCCAAAGAAGGAAAGGTGAGCGCATCAATGGTGTTGATTCTGGCCAAGGCCCGGTCTTGCAACCCCGAGACTGATCATATAACTCCCTCTCTTTTCTTCTTTTGGGTTTGTGATTATGGTTTCTTTTCTTTTATTTCTATTTGACAGTTTCTTGATGGACGCTGGAGCACCGGCTGAAGTGATGTCTATGGCTCCGGCCAAAACCGTCGAGGCTCATGGTATGAAGAAGCGCAAGCACACCGCCGAAACTACCGCAGACAAGCTCAAAGCCATCGCCCTGTCCAAGCCCCCCTCTCCGGGATCCCTCATTAAGCAAGTCCAGGTAATATATCTTCTTGACGATCTTTTTCTCGATCTTGATCGTGTTTTTTCATCTAACACGCAGTACTAGTACTAGTAGTACAACTTTCTGGGTGATCTTGCATGTGATTTTTGTGCGCCAAATGATGGTTCTAAATTCCTCTTTTGACAAAAACATGCGAGAGGTTGACACTGATTTCTTATAGATTACTTTCAACTACTCCCTCTGTCCCAAATTTCTTGTCTTAGATTTGTCTAGAGACGGATGTATCTAATACTAAAATGTGACTTGATACATCCGTATCTAGACAAATCTAAGACAAGAATTTTGGGACGGAGGGAGTACTTTATGAACATCAATGCTACCTTTTAAGAGGGTATATTTGTCTCAGTAACTTGTGTTATGGATTTTGCATGTAATCCCTCTGCTCTCATGCCTTTGAAGACATGTTATAGTGTCTTTGTTCACTCATTTCTATGCGTATATGTAGTCATATATGTAGTATAATGTCGAAAATCATCTTATATTTCTGAACGGAGGTAGTAATAAAATATGGTTTCTCTTTGAATTAGAACCAGGTCCGCGGTGGAGATGAAGTTCTCAAAGTCATGCCATGTGAACTAGAAGACCTGATGATGAGTTATACTGCTGAACTATCTAGCTGTTGTGTCCTTGTTGCCACGTGTCTTGAACTAGTGTTTTCCTGTAGCATTGTTGTCAGGCGTGTTCTCGAGGCTGTACTTGACCACAACAATTTCCTGGTTGTGCCTTCGATTACGAAGGGTGTGGTTCTTGTAAAGCTTCCCAACAAATCTGATGCGGCCTGTCTTCATCATCATGTTTATGAGTGGAAAGACCACTCTGTTAGGTTCTCCAAGGTTGACAAGATGGTGATGGTGCGTGTAGACATCTCACACGAAGTCCACGGCCTAGTCAGTTATGCAGGGTTCATCCCATAGGTCGGTGGCAAGAAATAGTCTGCAGAGTTTAATTAGTGCAACTTTGCTTGTCTGTAGTAAGTACTATTGTTCAGTACTTGATTTGTGTTTGTGAACCCTGTATTGTTTATTAGTACTGCCGCTTTTGGTGTGTGGTTAGTCCTGAGAATAGTCTATGTTAATGTCTGTCCACTCAATTCAGTCTGTATATTTTGAAGTATCCAAATCATATTTTTTGTGAGGACGGTTTATCAATTATAGTTACACTCCAATATATGTATGCATTGCAGGGTTTATCGCACCCACCAGGATTTCCAGTCCCATGGATGTTCGGTCCATACGATTTGTCACGACCTTTGGACTGTCCTGCTTGTGGGAGTAGGCAGGGCCCCTGCATGCCACGCATAGTTGGATGATCAATCTTCTGTTTAGTACTTCAACATAGTGATTTCCTCATAAGGATTCACTCGTGTCACATCAAGTAAATCTTATTGATTTACTGTCTAAATCTTATTGATTTAATGTCATGTTTTCTTTCTTTTCCTGCAATTTTACGATGCAGGCTTTCCATGTGACATTCATCACAGAATAAACCGTTTGGTTTGCTCTACGATGGCTATTTTTGCAGGTTTCACTTCCTATGTCGTGTCAGTAACGAAGGCACTGTCCATCACATATATTACTGGAAAAAATTGGATCAGTCTGTTGTCTGAGTACAAGCTGAATCCCTATGATGAACTGCAGTTTGGTTTAACAAAAACGCCACAATTAGTCCTTCTCGCATTTAAAATAAATGAATAAGAAAACTGGATCACGGTCATGGATCCTAGTCAAGTTAGAAAGCTGATCATATCAGACCAGACACGATCGCCGCTGATCGAGCACCAGCAGTTGCTCTAGCACTGACAGTGGCAGCAGCTCAGTCTGATCCAGCTGAGGATTGGGCACCAACCGCGTCAGCGGATCAGTCTGATCTACCGGAGGATCGGGCATCAACACCGGCACCTGCTCCGACACCGGCACCAGCTCTACAAGGAGCACTATATCCGGCAGCAGCAACGGCTTCGGCACCTGCACCAACACTTGCCCTTGCATCTGCTCCGGCCCGTGCAGTTGCACCGGCAACAGACTGGGCTGCAGTTCGCACTTCATATACCAAAGTCCTTACAAAAACTGACATGTCCACCTTCTTGGTAAGCATTGGCCGCCCAAGTGCTTCGTTCTTTTTTCTTTCCATGTTGTTTGACATGGTTCACTGTGTTGATCTAACTGTTTGGGTATGTCTTCTTGTTTGCAAACAGAGAATTCCTAGAGCAACGAGGGAGTTGTTCAACAATCTGGGCAACCGCGGCCAAGTTTCTCTTACCATGCCCACCCTTGGTGTGAATGAACCTGCTCAATATACCATAAGTACAAAGGATGGTCGCATGATGATTGATGCTAAAGGATGGTCAAGGTTCAAATCTAAATCATATCTTGCGGTAGGGAATGATGTCAAAATCGAACTTTCTCGGCAAGGAGAGCTGGTCCAAATCAACTTTGAAATTAGCAGCACGCAACTGCCGAACTGATCTATCCTCCGAGAGATTTTGATGTAATAATCTGGCATGGTGAAACAAGTGTCCTGTGTGTGTATAAGTAGTACGACAGTATTATTTATCACATGGTATATCGTTGATAGAATTGCAACTCTGATTGCTGGTTAGGAACTGTCGTTCGATTTCATTCCAACAGTTTTCGTGCTTTATTCAATTTTGTGTATTCGCCTTGCGACAGCATCTAAAACCAGCGCCGTACCGATCGCTTCCAATATGAAAAGCACTGAGGTAGAACACATGGGCCCCCAAACATGCAGGGTCGGCCTGCGGCCCAAAGTCTAGAACCGTGAGCCTATCTGAGTATTATATTCTCAACTGAACCCCCATAAAAAAAGCTGAACCCCCATAATGCCCGTGCGTTGCAGAGGGGGTATATTTCTCGGCAAGGTGAGCCTGTGATATAAAAGATTTGTATATTTCTTTACAGAGGGAGTATCTCTCTGTCAAAAAATATAATTATGTGTAACTAGTTACTCATGTCTTTCTACTTCCTTTCACTGATATGTGGGGCAACCGGCAACGGGGTCCATGTGCCATATGCACAAATTAGAGTGCACAACTTCACGGTAGACACACCCCGGTCGTAGCGCCGCAGTAATGCCCAATGAGCTGTAAAATCACAACCCCCCCCCCTTTCCAGCTTTAGCAGTAAGCTGGATGGACGAAGCAGCAATATTTCACTGGGCCTGAATCCCCTTCTCCCTCGTCTGCTTGTTCAGAGAAAACCCCCTCTCAGCGATTGCATAGGGTTTTCTCATGGAGAACCAGGTATGAATTCTTCATCCATCCCCGATAAACCCAAGTCCCTTGGTCGCAGGTAATCCTAGGATGGCAGCCGCCGCCGTTGATGCATTTTTCTTCCTACTGAATCTAGTGTGTTTCATTTGTAGTGCCCAAAGTGCATGTACCCTACAGGTTTCTGCGCCCTCGGCGAGACGCCACACTTCTTCCTTCTCATCCTAACACAGCATTTTGAAACGTGCACAGTATGTTCCTAGAATCCTCTTTTCTATCCGGGAGGGTGGGGTTTTTTGAACATGTTGTGTTCTCATATTATTTTTCCTGCAGTGTATTATTTGCTCTGCCAGAACACATGTACTCAAGATGCTCGGCCTTTCCATAACTAAATACACTAGTTTAATGGTCACATTGAAGACAAGAAATGGATATAAGTTCCGAGTTGGGTTCATGAACCAAGAAGATCGCTGCTTTTTTATGGCCGAACTTGGATAAACTTTCTCAAGTGTTACGGACTAAAAGTTGGTGCACGAATGTTGATGGAAATAGCAGAACCTGGTCTCATCTTCACTGCGATCTTCCACCCCGACGTCGTTTCAATTGTTCATCCATGTTAGTTTTGTATCTGGTTCTTGCTTGTTGCCTCGATTACTTCTTAATCCACCTATTCTGTCTAACTAATCACAATTTAACTTTAGAAGTAGCAACGAATCTCTCACGAAGATGCTACTTCTAACTAATATTTTCTTATAATTGGTGGCACGTGTAGGTTTTTTTCAGAGTTAAGCAGTCTGCTCGTTTGTTACTCTGTAATAACTCGGCTGTTACTAATGGCACTGAAGTTGACTGGATCGACATCCACAAGTTCCTACACTTTATTGATCGTCTTGAGGTCCTTGTGGGGCGTTTCAATGGTGGAAGGCCACGTGGGATATGTGTGCCACTGCTGCACTTGTTGAATAGGTCCAACTATGTCGAGAAACTTATGGTACGAGCTGTTTTCTGTTATATATGTTGTTCATAAACTATTGCTTATACAAAGTTTTACAGCTGTGATCTTCTTGAAACAGGAACTGCCGAGTTCTATTGTTCCTATACAGATGCCTGACCATGGTCGGGTCAGACTTGCGCTTGGTCACAACATGATGTATATGTCAACCTACTCAATTCCCCTTGGAGGTGAAAAGATACTTATTCATGGTTGGTCTCAAATAATGAAGGCCCGTACATCTTGGAGAATAGGACAGAAGATTATGTTCATGCTTTTCCATGGCTCTAAAGACAATATCTTATTTATTGACCATGTTGCGAGATGAAGCCGCTTTCAGAAGGTTGTGGATGCGCAGGGTGGCGCCTGGGCCTTGTCCTGGGGCTTGGCGGCCTCACCCTTGGTTAACTGTAGGCAAAGTAGCACTGTTCGAGGCGTGCTTTGTATGGTTGAACCTGTATAAGTACTCATACTGCTTTCAGCTTTGGTTGTTAAGTGCCCCTGCTAGTTTCAGTTAAGGTTCTTAAGTACTCCTACTGCTCTTACAGTCTGTCGTGTTTCTTCAGTCCTGTCTTCATCCAACCGCCAAAACCAAACCAGCGCCGGCGGGGCCGCCTGCTTCCGCCTCCCACGGCTGGCTGCGCCTCAGCGCACGCATCACCGCCCCACCGTCTCCTAAATCGTTAACGCCAACGTCATCCGCGCACTTTGGTGCGCTCGCCGTGGTGCCGCCCTCTCGCGTTGTCAACATGGTCAATAACAACAGGAATCGGCAGAAGTACGTGGAGAGGATGATAGTAGGGGCCCACCACGTCAGCGTATGGAAAGATAAAATGCTTCCTCCTAGTGTTTTCCTGACATCTGGGACCCACGACATTGTGAGCGTATATAGTCAATAGACAAAAGAACAACACAAGATCGGCTGACACCTGGGACGTACCTACTCGAGCAGTATTTTTTTTGGTATTATTGAGACGGAGCAGGGTTTGAACTGGGCTGTGGCCCGTCTAGCCCCGGCTTATATTTTATGCTCACCATGTGACCAGCCCAGCTATTTTTCTTTGTGAAAATGAGCCCAGTTTATTTTTTCTGAAGAATACCCAATCCAGGCCTACTTATTTTTCTACGCCCTGATGGGCTGCAACTCTTTCAATACGCCTGCAAATCTTGAAAGTAATATGAAATGGGTTGTAAATATAAAAACAGATGAAAAATTGGCAATTACTTTATAATTTCTGAAATTTATCATTTTCAAATTCCTATTTCACTGGGCATTAACCTAATTTAAATATATCTTCAAAGTACTTTAAATCTGGCTGTACATTTCAGTATTAAAAATAGTTTGGAACCCGCAGAAATATGCGAAATTGGCCCTGGCCAACCAAAAAAACGACTGCAATAAATTGCATAAGAAGTTTCCATGAGCTATATATAAATTATTATATATAGCCCTGGTGCGCTCGGCGCGGCGTGGTCAACGTGGTCAAGGAACGGCTACCATCGGACATGGACTATACGTGGAGAAGCTGACAGCTGGGTCCACGACCGCAGCAAGGAAGTGCCTCCTTGTTACGTGCAAAATAATTATTCCTCCACCTGACAGCAGGGACCCACCGGACGGGCCACCAGTATTTTGTGAAAAAAATCGTTTCCCCCTGACTGTTGGGACCCACCGGACGGGCCACCGTATTTCGCAAAAAAAATGTTCCCCCCGCTGTCAGCTCGGACCCACCGGAAGTGCCTCCTTATTACACACAAAAAAATGAATACTCCCCCGGCTAGCTGGGACCCACCTTGGTGGGAGGCTGACTTGTGGGCCTACTAAGTTGACGGGGACGAAGGGCTTTGTCAACTTAGTCAATATGAATGATTCTAGCTCCATTGACCGTACGATGTCCATCCAACGGCCGTAGTGCTTCTTCAACCTCTGGTCTTCTTGCTCCAGCCACCCAAAGCAGCGCCGGTCATGCCGCATGCTCCTGCCTCCCGTGGCCGGCTATGCTGCCGCGGAGGCCTCACCGCCCCTACTATTCCCACCGATGGCTAGGCCCTGCGGCGACGGCAGCCTCACGCCGCAGCCGAACCAGTGAACCCTCATATTCCTCTCCGCGTGCGGGGGCTTCCACTGCCACGTCTTCCCCGGCTCCCCGTTGTCCCCTTCCTAGGCCTCGCCATCGTCCACCGCCCTGGTGCTCTCGGCGCGGCGTGGTCAACGTGGTCAAGGCATGACTTCCATCGGACGTGGACTGTACGTGGAGGGGCTGACAGCTGGGTCCACGGCGGCAGAAAGAAAGTGCCTCCTTATTACGCGGAAAATAATGATTCCTCCGCCTGACAGCAGGGACCCACCGGACGGGCCACCGTATTTCGCGAAAAAAACGTTTCCCCCTGACTGCTGGGACCCACCAGCTACACCTTCGCACGCAAGGAAGTGCGTCCGGGCAAAAAAATGATTCGCCCCCCTGACTGCTGGGACCCACCAGCTACATCTTCGCACGCAAGGAAGTGCGTCCTGGCAAAAAAAACCAAAACAATTCGCCCCCCTGACTGCTGGGGCCCAGCAGCCCCCCGACTGCTGGGACCCACCAGTTACATCTTCGCACGCATGGAAGTGCGTCCGGGCAAAAAAAAGATTCGCCCCCTGACTGCTGGGACCCACCAGCTACATATTCGCAGGCAAGGAAGTGCCTGACGGTCAGGACCCACCTGATCGAAGCGTACGTAGCGTTGACATTCTGGTCGCGAACGTGTACGTACATACTGGTCGATGTAGAGGCGCGCACATGTCGTAGTAGAGGCGCGCACGTGTCGTAGTAGAGGCGCGCACGTAGCATGTACACGTACGTACAGCGGCCAGGGTGCAAGAAAGAAAATACGGCGACGTATATGTACATACGGGCGGGGCCTCGAACGCCTACTCGCGCATACGTATGGCGAGGGCTCGTGTACATGGCTGGGTCGGAACGGAGAAACAGCGTCGTCGTCGTGTTCATGGGTCGGAACGGAATGCGTGGTCGTGTTCATTGGGAGGGCTTGGACGGAAGAGGCTATGGAAACGAGGCCTGGCGTACCGCACAACGGAGGAATCGGACCTCCTACGGTTGAAACGGGGGTCCTGTTGATCGGGAGGGGTGTGGCGTACCGCAAAACGGAGGAAACGGACCTCCTACTGTCGAAACGGGGGTCCTGTTCATCGGGAGGGGTGTGGCGTACCACAACACGGAGGAAACGGACCTCCTACAGTCCAAACGGGGGTCCTGTTGATCGGGAGGGGTGTGGCGTACCGCAAATCGGAGGAAACGGACTTGTGTTGGAGTGCTACGGTCGAAGCGGGGGTCTTGTTCATCGGGAGGGGTGTGGCGTACCACAAAACAGGACTCCACAGGATACTGTTCATCTCCACCATCGACCCCCTCCAGCCTCCACGAGCTACTGTTCATCCACCGTCGACCTCCTCCAGCCTCCACGGGCTCCTATTCATCCAGCCTCCACCGCGCGCTACTCCACCGGCTACTGTTCAACCACCCCTCCACTGTCTACTGTTCATCCAGCCCTCCACACCACGGGGTCCTGTTCAACCACCCCTCCACGGGCACCCCTCCACCGTCTACTGTTCATCCAGCCCTCCACACCACGGGGTCCTGTTCATCCACCCCTCCACGGGCACCCCTCCACCATCTACTTTTCATCCAGCCCTCCACCACACCACGGGGTCCTGTTCATCCAGAGGCAACGCCACCGCTCACTGTTCATCCAACCCCCCCCCCCCCCCCGCAACGCTCACTGTTCATCCCATCGATCGGCTTCAGTTAGGAGCAGTAGCCAAGGAATCGCTCGATCGGGTTCAGTTAACAGCCATCGATCGATCGCTCGGGTTCAGTAACGCGTAGCCTGCAGTGCAATCGCTCGGGTTCAGTTAGAGCCCAACGCCTCGCTCGGGTTTAGTTAGAGCCAACGCATCGCACACACGTGCGTACGTGTACGAGAGAAACACGCAACGCTCGGCCCCCGACCTCCCACCGTAACCGGGAACTCCCCGAAATTTCTCTCCCCCTCACTTCTACCACGGTTTTTTCCGTCATGGACGGCCCAAAGAATGTCATGCAGCTGCGTCTCCGGCCCGCCCAGGACGAAAAGCCCATTTTCTGTCATGATTTTTTTTCATAGAAGTAGGAGCCCACCACATCTATGATGATACCGGGTTTTGTCACAATTATCGTCATAGAATGTCATATGTATGACAGAAAAAAATTTCATGGATGTGTCTTTTTTTGTGTAGTGATATGATGCAACAAGGAGGTTTTGTCGATCCAAAAGGTGCTAACAAAGTGTGCAAGCTCCAGTGATCCATTCATGGACTGGTGCAAGCCTCTCGGAGTTGGAATATACGCTTTGATAGTGTGATCAAAGCATATGGTTTTATACAGACTTTTAGTGAAGCCTGTATTTACAAAGAAAGTGAGTGGGAGCACTACAACATTTCTGATAAGTATATGTGAATGACATATTGTTGATCAGAAATAATGTAGAATTCTCTGGAAAGCATAAAGGAATGTTTGAAAGGAGTTTTTCAAAGAAAGACCTTAATAAAGCTACTTACATTTTAAACATCAAGATCTACAGAGATAGATCAAGACGCTTGATATATTCAATGAGTACATACCTTGACAAGATTTTGAAGTAGTTCAAAATGGAAAGGTCAAAGAAGGAGTTCTTGCCTGTGTTGCAAGGTGTGAAGTTGAGTAAAGACTCAAAACCCGACCACGACAGAAAATAGAAAGAGAATAAAAAGGCATTCCCTATGCCGCAGTCATAGGTTCTATAATGTATGCTATGATGTTTATCAGTCCTATTGTATACCTTAGCATCTTTCTGGAAAGGGGGTACAATAGTGATCTAGGAGTAGATCACTAGACATCGGTCAAAATTATCATTAGAGGACTAAGGAAATATTTCTTGGTTATGGAGGTGATAAAAGAGTTCGTCGTAAAGAGTTACGTCAATGCAAGCTTTTTACATCGATCTAGATGACTCTAAGTATCGATCTGGATACATATTGAAAGTGGGAGCAATTAGCTAGAGTAGCTCCGTGCAGAGCATTGTAGACATAGAAATTTGCGACATACATACGGAGCTGAATGTTGCAGACCCGTAGACTAAACTTCTCTCACAAGCAAAACATGATCACTCTTTGGGTGTTAATCACATAGCAATGTGAACTAGATTATTGACTCTAGTAAACCCTTTGGATATTAGTCACATGGAGACGTGAACTAATCACATAAAGATGTGAACTAGATTATTGACTCTAGTGCAAGTGGGAGACTGAAGGAAATATGCCCTGGAGGCAATAATAAAGTTGTTATTTATATTTCCTTATATCATGATAAATGTTTATTATTCATGCTAGAATTGTATTAACTGGAAACTTAATACATGTGTGAATACATAGACAAACAGATTGTCACTAGTTTGCCTCTACTTGACTAGCTCGTTGAATCAATGATGGTTATGTTTCCTAACCATAGACATGAGTTGTCATTTGATTAACGGGATCACATCATTAGAGAATGATTTGATTGACTTGACCCATTCCGTTAGCTTATCACGGTGATCGTTTAGTTTGTTGCTACTACTTTCTTCATGACTTATACATGTTCCTATGACTATCAGATTGTGCAACTCCCGAGTACCAGAGGAACACTTTGTGTGCTACCAAACGTCACAACATAACTGGGTGATTATAAAGGTGCTCTACAGGTGTCTCCGATGGTGCTTGTTGAGTTGGCCTAGATCGAGATTAGGATTTGTCACTCCGATTGTCGGAGAGGTATCTTTGGGCCCTCTCGGTAATGCACATCACTATAAGCCTTGCAAACATTGTGACTAATGAGTTAGTTGTGGGATGATGCATTACGGAAACGAGTAAAGAGACTTTCCGGTAACAAGATTGAACTAGGTATTGAGATACCGACGATCGAATCTCAGGCAAGTAACATACCGATGACAAAGGGAACAACGTATGTTGTTATGCGGTTTGACCGATAAACATCTTTATAGAATATGTAAGAACCAATATGAGCATCCAGGTTCCTCTATTGGTTATTGACTAGAGATGAGTCTTGGTCATGTCTACATAGTTCTCGAACCCGTAGGCTCCGCACGCTTAACGTTTGGTGATGATTGGTATTATGAGTTTATGTGATTTGATGTACCGAAGGTAGTTCGTAGTCCCGGATGAGACCAGGGACATCACGAGGAGTCTCGAAATGGTCGAGACGTAAATATCGATATATTGGACGACTATATTCGGACATCGGAAAGGTTCCGAGTGTTACGGGTATTTTTCGGAGTACCGGAGAGTTACGGGAATACGGGGAAGAAGTATTGGGCTTCATGGCCAAGTGGTGGAGGAGAGGAGGCAGGGCGTGCGGCCCCCCTAGACCAAACCGAATTGGACTAGGGGGCCGGCCCCCCTTTCCTCCGTTCCTCCCTCTCCTTCCTTCTCCCCTTCCCCCTTCATTTCCTCCTCCTAGTAGGAGTAGGAAAGAGGAGTCCTACGCCTACTAGGAGGAGGACTCCTCCTCCTGGCGCGCCCTACAGGGGCCGGCCGGCCTCCCCCCTTGCTCCTTTATATACGGGGTAGGGGGCATGAGGGAGTCCTGGATTAGGGGGTGTCCGGACAGCCGGACTATAACCTTTGGCCGGACTGTTGGACTATGAAGATACAAGATTGAAGACTTCGTCTCGTGTCTGAATGGGACTTTCCTTGGCGTGGAAGGCAAGCTTGGCAATACGGATATGTAGATCTCCTCCCATTGTAACCGACTCTGTGTAACCCTAGCCCCCTCCGGTGTCTATATAAACCGGAGGGTTTAGTCCGTAGGACAACAACAAGAATCATACCATAGGCTAGCTTCTAGGGTTTAGCCTCTTTGATCTCGTGGTAGATCTACTCTTGTACTACCCATATCATCAATATTAATCAAGCAGGAGTAGGGTTTTACCTCCATCGAGAGGGCCCGAACCTGGGTAAAAACATTGTGTCCCTTGTCTCCTGTTACCATCCGCCTTGACGCACAGTTCGGGACCCCCTACCCGAGATCCCCCGGTTTTGACACCAACATTGCTGGTTTCATTGAGAGTTCCACTGTGCCGTCGCCAGAAGGAAGGATGTCTCATCTCATCTTTAAAGACGGTACTACTGTTGGGGGAGGTTTGGCTGTCGGCCAAACTCTCCGGCTAGGCGGTTTAATCATGACCGCTTGTTCGGGCACCGCGCCGACGATGACTTCTCGGGTCATCAAAAACGGCCTCCACGTCAAATAGGCACTCGCCGAACAGATGGATCCAATGGAGCTCGCCTCCCTAAACGAGCTCTTGGATCGCATCGCCGCCCTGGGAGTCTCTACGGACTATTATCGGATTGGGCTTAAACCCGATCAAAGGGAGATTAACTCTCCGCCGGTTACCCATCATATTGCAGTGGTGGAGGAACAATGCGGCGACCTCTCCTCCATATTGAGGACCAACTATGTCCGAATTCCTGAGCACTCTGAGCCGGATACCCGTTCGCGGGAGGACATCATCCAATCCCTGAACTTAGAGTCAGGCGGCGGGCCAGGATTATCGGGCAACACCCCGGAACCAGAATTTCCAAAATTGGAAATTCCTTGGCCCCTGGATCCCAGATCGGGTAAGGGTTCGGATTCAATTCCACCCACCCACCCAAACATAAGCGATCTTTCCCACATCAGGCAAGAGCCCCAGGAAACAGTACATCACTATTGGGCCAGATTCCTCCTTGCGATGAACAAGGTTAAGGACTGCCGCGAGGAACACGCAATCTTATTTTTCTGCAATAATTGCACGGACAGGGAATCCTTAACGCCATAAATCGCCGTGAGATATCACGCCTCACTGACTTGGCATCCATAGTACGAAAGTACTGTGTGATGGAAAGTGCCTGGAAAACCAAAACAAACTTTTGGGATAATCCGGCCATAATACGAACCCAGTCCAAAATAAAAGGGTGCACTATCAAAAGACACCCGGGTCAACTACCAAAAAGCAAAAACCCTCTATAGGGCATGGAACCGAACTGGAGGGATGGCTCAACGGACCCTGTAAAATTCACAGTACAGAGGGCGCCATACCAACACATAGCCTTAGAGCATGTTGGATACTCCAGCAGGTAGCCAAAAGTGGCGAGGATCTCCTAATTCCAGAAGCCACAGAGCACCATCCCAGAAATACCAGTACGGTATTAACGGTCTTCGAGACCTTCGCATCAAATAATAGGCGAAAGTGAACACTCCGTAGCCTTTCCGAAATCTACCACGTGGCGACAATAAACCCATGGAGTGACACGGCTATTACTTTCAATGCCAGTGATGAACCTAAATTCCGAACAGCCCGAGCACCAGTCTCATTGGTCCTTAGTCCAATTGTGGATGGCTTTCGACTCACCAAGGTACTCATGGACAGCGATAGCGGATTAAACCTCATCTATGAGGAAACCCTTCAAAAAATGGAAATAGACTGGAACCGCATCGAGCGAAGCAGCACAACCTTTAGAGGAATAATCCCCAGTCGGGAAGCGCGCTGTACAGGCAAAATCACACTAGATGTGGTGTTCGGCACGCCGGGGAATTATAGGTCCGAAGAGATTACGTTCCAAGTGGCCCCGTTCAGTAGCGGTTACCATGCCCTGTTAGGGCGGGAGGCATTCACAATCTTCCAAGCCATACCCCATTACGGGTACATGAAGCTCAAAATGCCCGGGCCCAACGGAATTATCACTCTTGCTAGTGATCCGGACACAGCACTCCGCGCCAAAAATAAGATAGCCGCACTGGCCCTCGAGGCATTATCCGAAGCCCTACCGGCTGAGGAACTGACTGCGCTCCGCTCCACGGTGAACATGGACGATGTGATACTCGATAAGAGATCCAAGTCCACCTCCTTTAAACCGGCGGATGAAATAGTCAAATTCCAAGTCCATCCAACGGACCCTACAAAAACAGCTTCCATCGGGGCACAATTAAACCCTGACATAGACGCCGCACTACGAGAGTTCCTACGCCAGAACTGGGACATTTTTTCCTGGCACCCTTCAGACATGCCAGGAATCCCACGCAGGCTGGCCGAGCACAGCCTCAATATTCTAAAGGGATTCAAGCCGGTCAAGCAGGCTCTTCGGCGTTTCTCTGAACCTAAGAGACAAGCCATGGGAGAGGAACTAGACAAGTTATTGGAGGCCGAATTCATTAGAGAAATAAAACATCCAGACTGGCTAGCAAACCTGGTGATGGTACCAAAGAAGGACAAATCCTGGTGCCTGTGCGTCGATTTTAAGGACCTCAACAAGGCTTGCCCAAAGGATCCCTTACCCCTCCCTTGCATCGATCAAATTATCGACACTACCGCAGGACACGATTCATTGTGTTTCCTCGACGCATACTCCGGCTACCACCAAATTAAGATGGCGGAGCCCGACCAAGCCGCAATGGAATTCATCACACCATACGACCCCTTCTGCTTCAACACAATGCCCTTTGGGCTCAAAAATGGCGGCGCAACATATCAGCGCATGATTCAGACATGTCTGGCAAACAAGATCGGCAAAACAGTGGAGGCATACGTAGATGACGTGGTCGTCAAAACCAAACATGTTGAATCTCTAGTAGACAACTTGGGGCTCACATTCGATAACCTCCGAACATATGACATCAAGCTCAACCCGAAAAAATGCGTTTTCGGTGTGCCAGCCGGAAAGCTCTTGGGCTTCATTGTATCCGGCAGAGGAATTGAAGCAAATTCGGCCAAGATCCGAGCTCTGTCACAATTGGATATCCCAACGGATCTCAAACAAATCCAGAAATTAACTGCATGCATGGCGACTCTAAGCCGCTTTATCTCCCGCCTGGGAGAAAAGGCATTACCCCTTTATCGCCTCCTTCGGCGCATCGAACACTTTGAGTGGACGGATGCCGCCACAGCCGGATTGGAAGAAATAAAAGCCATATTGGCAACCAACCCAGTCCTAGCCGCGCCAAACATTGGTGAACCAATGTTGTTATACATTGCGGCAACTCATCAAGTTGTGAGCGCAGTGCTCGTCGTCAAACGAGAAACGGACGGACATAAATTCCCCCTTCAAAAGCCGGTCTACTATGTATCCACTGTCCTTACTCCATGCAAGTCACGGTACCCGCATTATCAAAAGATAGCATACGCGGTATTCATGGCATCCCGGAAGCTGAGACACTACTTTCAAGAGTGTTCGATAACAGTAGCCCCGGAAGAGACACTTAATGATATTATAAACAACCACGACGCCACGGGCCGGATTGCCAAATGGGCCATCGAGCTCCTCCCGTTTGACATAACTTACAAGCCGCGGCGAGCCATTAAGTCGCAAGTGTTGGCCGACTTTGTCGCTGAATGGACGGAAGCTGAACTCCCTAAAGAGTACGGCGCATATTCCAACTGGATCATGCACTTCGACGGCTCCAAAATGCTGGCTGGTCTGGGGGCTGGCATCGTTTTGACGTCCCCAACCGGAGATACAGTCCAATACGTACTCCAGATAATGTATACAGACTCCAACAACGCAGCCGAATACGAGGCCCTTCTACATGGTCTCCGGATGGCAGTATCCATGGGCATTCAACGCCTAGAGGTGCGGGGTGATTCGAACCTTGCAATATCCCAAATAAATGGAGACTTTGATGCCAAGGATCCAAAAATGGCGGCTTATCGCAACGCCATCCTAAAAATGACAGCTCGGTTCGAGGGGCTCGAATTTCACCATATAGCCTGCGAAAACAATCAGGCGGCAGACGTCCTCGCACGCATCGGCGCAAAACGCGATGTGGTCCCCCCTAAACGCGATGGGAAGGGGACACTGGTAACAACAAACCGAACCCAACCACAATGCTCGATACCGAACACTCTGACATAATCGGAGGCTCTGCCACCAAAATAACATCCTCAGCCCACGATATAATGGCCGTCATCGCCCCATGGACAGAACCATTCCTGGCCTACTTAACTAGGCAGGAACTCCCTGAGGACCAATACGAGGCACGCTGCATAGTGCGGCGATCTAAAGCCTACAGGGTCCATGAGGGAGAGCTTTATAAGAAAAGTACCACCAGAGTCCTTCAAAGGTGCATCTCCGAAGAGGAAGGGCGGAAGCTTCTGGCAGAAATTCATGCCGGACTTGGCGGCCACCACACCGCAGCCCGGGCCCTTGTAAGCAAGGCCTTCCGTATAGGTTTTTACTGGCCTACGGCCCGGGCAGACGCACTGGACCTGGTCCAATGCTGCGTGGGTTGCCAGCTTTTTGCAAATCAAAGCCATATGCCGCCCTCCACACAATCCCCATTACCTGGCCCTTCGCGGTCTGGGGGCTTGACATGGTTGGACCCCTTAAAGGAGGAACCCACAAGAAAAAATACTTGCTGGTCATGGTGGATAAATTCACGAAATGGATAGAAGCCAAGCCTGTTAGGACGGCCAAATCCGGACCGGTGATAGACTTCATATCCGAGGTCGTACACCGTTATGGCGTCCCCCACAACATCATCACTGATAACGGCACGAACTTCACGGCCGACGAGGTAAAACTCTGGTGCAAAAACATGGGCATCAAGCTCGATTATGCTTCCGTCTATCACCCACAAACCAACGGTCAAGTTGAACGAGCAAATGGTCTTATCATGAGCGGCATCAAAACCAGATTAGTGCGGTCCCTAAAGGAATCTAACACGCACTAGGTAGAGGAGCTCGACTCCGTACTCTAGGGGCTGCGGACCATGCCGAATCGCACTACCGAATACACACCATTCTTTATGGTATACGGCGCAGAGGCGGTTCTGCCTTGCGACATAATTCATGACTCACCTCGAGTGCGCATGTACGAAGAAAGAGAAGCCGAGCTCGATCGGTAGGACAGTCTGGACACCCTGCAGGAGGAGCGTGACGTGGCAAAAGCCCATTCCGCATTCTATCAACAGCAGGCTCAAAGATACCAAAGCAGAGAAATACGGGCCAAAACTTATAATGTTGGCGAATTAGTTCTACGCCTACCGGAGAAGAAAAAGGACAAACTCAAGCCCAAATGGGAGGGTCCCTTCATTATTGACCAAGTTCTGACTGGTGGGGCGTACCGTCTGCGGGATGCATCGGATAACCGACTCGAGCCGAACCCATGGAACGCAGCCAGACTCCGAAGATTCTATGCCTAGCGCCGGACTCAGTGTTCGTCTCCTTCCTCTGTCTATTTTTATACACTATATGTCTTTTATTTCTCTCCGCCTCCCCTTATTTTCTCTCACAGCCTTTAAGGGCCAATTGGTGCCTTGTTTGCACACAACTGGCGCGCTATCCGCGCTCATTATACCTGGGGGCTTCTTTCACAGAAGCTTATTTATTTATACAGGCTTCATGCCCAGCACATGTGTCATCCTTCCGCATGTACCTTTTATTCACCATTATATGCATCGATATTACTTAAGTTTTGGCCAAGCTGGGTTGCCTGGCTCTTGTATTTATGCCCTACGTTCTCCTTAATTCGGCTAGGGCATAAGGGGAGCACCTCTGCGATTGTTACTGCCGGGTCAGCCGGATGTGTACCTCAGACTGGGTGAAGCCGAAAGCTAGCGTTCTTAAGGGAATATTCGGTTGGTGAACTAAAGACGATTTTTTACCTATTTTCTATATATGCCCCCAGATGTTTTTTTGTTGCAATTCTTTTCGCAGTCCAGACATGCACTTTAGGGCATGCATACCCAGGGAAAGGAACCCCTAACGGAACTATTCTCCCTGGAAGATGTTTCTTACTAACCATGTAATGTAACATAACTAGTTAGGAACTTGTCTGTTCAAGCACTAATGACCCCTACGCCTGGTTTCCAAGCATGCCCCGGTTCTTATATAACCGAGAGGGTATTCGGATACACTCCGGACTATCGGGTCCTGAGGTTGAAGTGAAAAAGTCCGCCATGACAAATGTCCTACAATCCGACTAGAAGGCATTATACATGTCATTTTAATTACATAGTCAACTGGACTGGCTAAATTCCTCTTCTATACCATCCAACAGGCTGTCTAGTCTACAATCCTGTTGGGAATACTTTGCAGCCAATTCTACTTGCCCGTACACTAGGCTAACAGGGATCTCTTTCCCATCGGGCCCCACAGGTCCGACCTCGGCCATGTGGTTTGGGTCAGCCTTGGTATACCGCGTCTTCACCATGGCCCAGGTTTCCCTGGCACCTTGATGGCAGGCTGATATCTTTCACAATCAGAAGCGCCGCCGTGTTCCCTTCAGCTTCTCTGTAAGCTCTCCAAGGCCTTTGGGCACGGAGACGGATGGCCACAAGGCCTGGGCAATGCCTTGCATCGCCTACCGAACTCGCTCGTGCAACTATAAAAGCTCGGGCAGAAGATCACCCGCAGACCCGGGCATTTCTTCCGCAGGACGACCTGTTAGCATACCTATAGACGTAGCTCTGTTAGTCAACTTCTTCGCCAAACTCTTCTTAAAAGTTCGTTCAAGCACTTACTGAAAATGCCGCGTCGAAGCCACTGATTCTCCTTCACGGAGTCTGACAGTTGAGCACGAACATCCTTTAGTTCCACGCCCAGCTGGGTGTTGGCATCCTGGAGATTATTCTTCTCCTGCCTAACCCTTGTAAGCACGCTCTCGCCAGCCTTTAGCCGACGTAGGAGATGTTGCTCATCCGGATTTCCTCCGGCGTCATCTACAACTTCATTGTCAGATTTGCACATATGTCGCACTTTATATGGTATCTATCATTTTAAATATGTGTTACCAGCGGGGGTCTTCTTGGACTTCTCTTCTGCTGCCAGTGCGGCCTGAAGTTGGGCTTTGCACTCTTCAAGCTCATGGGACAGTTGCGTATTCTTTTCTATAAGAACCTGCATAACAAATGATCCTTAAATCAGTTATTCTAACTGTTTCATGTCTCAGGGGCTACTGATATATATAATCATCAAATTTTCTCACCCGTATGTCCTTTACATACTGATCCGTGGCTCTGGCTAGACCATTTGGCGCAGCATGGAGGTACGCGTCTCCTGAGTTGAAGGCATCAAATGCCTCGTGGGAGAAACAAGCGTCACGGAGAACGGTTCGGCGACGCCTGTGGTTCATGGCGCTCTCCACCTCGGAATTTATGGCGGACAGTCTGTCCGCATCCTCTGTCGAAGGAGCATCTGGTGCGCGCCTCGTATTCGCTTCCGCTTCCTGGTCCAGCCTTGGAGCCTGACTGGTGGAGGCGTGATTGGCGACCTCTCCGGATATAGTCCGGTGAGCGTTCTTCTTCCTAAGAAAGTGCGGGCGTTAATATGCCTTTAAAGAATGATATCATGGAGTAAGGCGGCGTGCCATACCGCTGCGTCGGTGTCTCAGTCCGGACTGCATTTCTTTTCAGCCTGCCCGGCCTCGCAGCCCCTTGTTGGCTAGTCGCCGCGGGCTCAGCATGACATCCCAAGGGCCTCCCCTGCAAAACACCATTGGTATACGGTAAGCAAAGTACACAAGGACGGATCCTTTTCAAAATGTCGGGACTTCGGTCTCAGTTACCTGTGAAGCTGGGAGCAGCCCAGGGTAATCGTCCGTAATGGCTACCAAGGCATTATCGCTGCTTAATTGGTAAAATACCCTATCAATTAGCTCCACAGATATGTCCGGATCCTCTTGGGAGGACGGGTCAAGGGACCACTCTGGATCCTCTTGGGAGGCCGGGTCGAGGGACCGCTCCAGATCCTCTGGTTGTGGAGGCGGGCTATCGATCTCCCTTACAGCCTTATGCAGCTCCTACATTGGAATCGCAAGGTAAGATACTTAACTGTGGGAATATGGAACAGATGGGCATGAAAAGTGTCGACTTACCCAGCTCGGAGGATTGTACATAGAAAATCCGCCCTGTGGATTGACACGGAGGAATCCCTCCTCTTCTCCCTTGTACAAATCGGACAAGATTTTTGCTAGAGCAGCGGTCGAGTCTGGCCCCTTGCGGCCGCAGCGGGTGGTGTCATCCTCCCCGTTGAAATCCCACATGGGGTGGCCTCGATATTGAAGCGGTTGCACCCACCGCATAACGCATATCGCCATGACTTCGATCATGGTCAGTCCTGATTGAGCCAATAACTTTATCCGGCTCATCAGGTAAAGAACGTTGTTGTCATCTTCCTCCTGGGGGCTCCATGGACGCCAGCTCAGGCGCTTCTTCAAAGGAGCATTGTCGAACTCAGGAAGGCCGATCCGAATAGGATCCGGAAGGGGGACGTCTTCTATATAAAACCACTCCGAAGGCCAGTCTTCGGACGCCTTCTTCGGGGTTCTGGAGAGATATCCGGTCCCGGCGATGCGCCATACTTCGGCTCCGCCCACTTGATATATTGACCCCCTCTGAGAACGGGGCACAAGGCAGAACAGCTTCTTCCACAGTGCGAAATGAGCCTCGCGACCCAAAAACAGCTCGTAGAGGGCTACGTAGCCCGCGATATGTAGTATGGATGCAGGGGTAAGGCAGTATAACTGGAGGCCGTAGAACTCCAGGAGCCCCCGGAGAAATGGATGAATTTCAAATCCGAGTCCTCTTATCAAATAAGGGACAAGGCATACCCGCTCTCCTTTGGAGGGATTTCGAAAGCTCTTCGCCATTGTAGGTGGCGAGCCCGGCTCGAACCGGGACCATATACGCTGGGGGGAGAAATCCCTGGGTCTGAAGATTCACTAGTTGGCTGTGCGGGACGGAACACCTCTCCCAATCTCCGGGCTTGGGGCTGGAGGAACGAGAGGAGGAGCTGCGTCGAGCGGCCATGATGGAATGGATTGCTTCCGGGTGCGCTCCGATGAATGCTCGCTAAGGGAGGAGGGTGTGGTTTGGATCTGAATCCTCGTCTCTTTAATAGGCAGCTCATTTGCATAGCTAGGGGGTAAGTGTAAAAATACCCTGGCTCTTCACATTCGCTTGACACGTGGAAGGTGGCCATTATTGGGCGTGGAAGCCAAGGAGCGCAGCAGTTACAAGAAGCCGGACACTATTTAACAGGTATTCGGAATTTGGAGAAGAACCCGCCTTGCAATGCCGAAGACAATCTGCGCGTCGGACTCATCGTCATTGAAGCATGGTTCGGGGGCTACTGAGGGAGTCCTGGATTAGGGGTGTCCGGACAGCCGGACTATAACCTTTGGCCGGACTATTGGACTATGAAGATACAAGATTGAAGACTTCGTCTCGTGTCCAGATGGGACTTTCCTTGGCGTGGAAGGCAAGCTTGGCAATACGGATATGTAGATCTCCTCCCATTGTAACTGACTCTGTGTAACCCTAGCCCCCTTCGGTGTCTATATAAACCGGAGGGTTTAGTCCATAGGACAACAACAACAACAATCATACCATAGGCTAGCTTCTAGGGTTTAGCCTCTCTGATCTCGTGGTAGATCTACTCTTGTACTACCCATATCATCAATATTAATCAAGCAGGAGTAGGGTTTTACCTCCATCGAGAGGGCCCGAACCTGGGTAAAAACATCGTGTCCCTTGTCTCCTGTTACCATCCGCCTTGACGCACAGTTCAGGACCCCCTACCCGAGATCCGCCGGTTTTGACACCGACAGGGCACCCTAGAACACACAAGTTGATCATTGATCCCTTAGCCGTGTGCGGTGCCCCCCTCCACCATAATCCACCTCGATCATAACGTAGCGGTGCTTAGGCGAAGCCCTGCGTCGGTAGCAACATCATCACCGTCATCACGCCGTCGTGCTGACGGAACTCTCCCGTGAAGCTCTGCTGGATCGGAGTTCATGGGAGGTCATCGAGCTGAACGTGTGCTGACCTCGGATGTGTCGTGCGTTCGGTACATGGATCGGTCGGATCGTGAAGACGTTCAACTACATCAACCGCGTTCTCATAACGCTTCCGCTTACGGTCTACGAGGGTAGGTGGACGATACTCTTTCCTCTCGTTGCTATGCACACCATGATCTTGCGTGTGCGTAGGAAATTTTTTAAAATTACTACGTTCCACAACAGATCTATCCGGCGCCACCAAGTTCACTTGACATAGTCACTGCCAGAAACCCTAGTCACTTCGGTCTCACCGATAGGGATCTCGATCTCACCGAGATGGGATTGCAAACTCTCTGTTGCCCTTCATAATGTCTCGGTCCAACCGGGATGAGGATCGGTCCCACTGATCAGTTTGCAATGCAAACTCTATGTTTCCCCTTCGTAACATTTCGGTCCCACCGAGTTTGCCTGACCAACTCTCTGTTTGTCAATTATAGAAATTGGTCCTACCGAGTTTATGTGATTGGTCTCACTGAGATTACATTATGCCCTAACCCTAATGAAATCGGTCCTACTGAGTTGACATGTCAGTCCCACCGAAAATCCTAACGTTCACATTTTGAACTAAAATCGGTCTGACCGAGTTTCATGATTCGGTCCCACCGAGTTTGGTGATTTGTGTGTAACGGTTAGATTTTGTGTGGAGTCTATATATTCCCCTCCACCCTTCCTTCATTATGAAGGAGAGCCATCAGAATGCGCCTACACTTCCAACATACATTTTCTGGGAGAGAACCACCTACTCATGTGTTGAGACCAAGATATTCCATTCCAACCATATGAATCTTGATCTCTAGCCTTCCCAAAGTTGCTTTCCACTCAAATCATCCTTTCCACCAAATCCAAATATGTGTGTAAGAGAGAGTTGAGTGTTGGGGAGACTATCATTTGAAGCACAAGAGTAAGGAGTTCATCATCAACACACCATCTATTACCTTTTGGAGAGTGGTGTCTCCTAGATTGGTTAGGTGTCACTTGGGAGCCTCCGACAATATTGTGGAGTTGAACCAAGGAGTTTGTAAGGGCAAGCAGATCGCCTACTTCGTGAAGATCTACCCAAGTGAGGCAAGTCCTTCGTGGGCGTTGGCCATGGTGGGATAGACAAGGTTGCTTCTTCATGGACCCATCGTGGGTGGAGCCCTCCGTGGACTCGCGCAACCGTTACCCTTCGTGGGTTGAAGTCTCCATCAACGTGGATGTACGACAGCACCACCTATCGGAACCGTGCCAAAAATCTTCGCTCTACATTGTGTTTGCTCCCTCCAAACTCCTCCCTTTACCTTCATATGCAATGTTTTACATTCCGCTGCTATACTCTTAGGCTTGCATGTGTAGGTTGATTGCTTGACTTGTTCTAATTTGCTAAAATCCGCCAAAACTTAAAATTGGGAAAAGGCTAGACTTTTATTTGGTCAAGTAGTCTAATCACCCCCCTCTAGACATACTTTCGATCCTACACTTATATACTAGAAGAGGGGCATCGGAGGTGGGACGAGGAGGGCACAACCCACCAGGGCACGCCTGGGCTCCCTGGCGCGCCCAGGTGGGTTGTGCCCACTTGGTAGGCCCCCTCAGGTACTTATTGGCTCCAATATTTCTTATATATTCCATAAAAATCTCCGTAAAGTTTCAGCTCATTTGGAGTTGTGCAGAATAGGTAGCCTAACGTAGCTTTTTCAGGCCAGATTTCCAGCTGCCGGAATTCCCCCTCTTTCTGTGTACCTTGCATATTATGAGAGAAAATGCATTAGAATTACTCCAGAAGGCATTATTATGTATAAAATAGTATAAATAACAGTAGGAAAACATGATGCAAAATGGATGTATCACCTCCCTAACTAGACGTACAATTGTCACAGGACCTAGAGCTGGTCACACAAATCATGTGTCTTCTTCGAGCAACTGGTTCTATCACTTCACTTCTTTACTTACTGTTAGTTTCATGAAGCCTTTGCTTGCTCATTCTATTTGAAGACATTGTGTGAAGACATTCTCTTTGATTATTACATCTTTATCTTCACACTAACTTCATCTAGTATTCTGTGCTACCTAGTTTGCTATCTGCCTACACTTCACACTTCAATTGTGTTGACATGCTAGGAAGACTAGTGTGGTTTATATTCCCCTATATCTTGTTTAGTTATTTTTTGCTTCTGTGTCTTCGAAGAAATTGGTTGTTTCGAAGACAATCATAAAAATCGCCTATTCACCCCCCTCTAGTCGATAACTAGCACTTTCGCCAAGACTTCCATTTGTTGTTTGTCGGCCTTGAGAGGATACCCACCAAAAGTTCTGAACCATCCAACTCAAGTAATCACACACAAACCTAGGTAGCTCAAAAACACCATGTACATTAGAATGGTTTGACCAACTGCCTTATCACTAGCTCCTTGCTCGCTTGGGACAAGGTGTCGCCATTGCACAATTCTCTTGGTAAAACTAGCAAGAAGGCTATGGCATTGTTCCTTTGACATTTAACCCTAGGGAGGCCTGATTGTTTGTATATGTGTTGGTATTTCCCCTAAGAGGAGAGGATGATGCAGCATAACAAAGGTAAGAATTTCCCTCAGTTATGAAACCAAGGTTATCAATCCAGTAGGAGAACCAAGCAACACTATATAAACAACACTTGCACACAAACAACAAAAACTTGCAACCCAACGCGTAAGAGGGGTTGTCAATCCCTCCTCGGTATTGACATAGATTAAAATGGATAGGTTTTGATAAATGGATCTAACTAAAACACAAAATAAAATAAATAGAGAAAAATCGCAGCAAGGTATTTTTGGTTTAATATGATAGGAAAATAGACCCGGGGGCCGTAGTTTTCACTAGAGGCTTCTCTCAAGAAAATAGCATATGGTGGGTAGACAAATTACTGTTAGGTAATTGATAGAAAAGCAAATAATTATGATGATATCCAAGGCAATGATCATGTATATAGGCACCACGTCCAAGATTAGTAGACCGACTCCTGCTTGCATCTACTACTATTACTCCACACATCGACCGCTATCCAGCATGCATCTAGTGTATTAAGTTCAATGAAAAACAGAGTAATGCAATAAGAACGATGACATGACATAGACAGGATATATTCATGTAGGAATAAACCCCATCTTCTTACCCTTAATAGCAACAATACGTGCGTGTCATGTCTCTTTCTGTCACAGAGATTGAGCACCGCAAGATCGAACCAATCACAAAGCACCGCTTCACAAGGCAAGAAAAATCAATCTAGTTGGCCAAACCAAACCAAAATTTTAGAGAAGAAATACGAGGCTATAACAATAATGCATATAAGAGTTCAAAGAAGACTCAAATAATATTCATATATAGATCTGATCATAAACTCACAATTCATGGGACCCGAACAAACACACCGCAAAAAAGAGTTACATCAAATAGATCTCCAATAACATCGAGGAGAACATTGCATTGAAGATCAAAAAGAGAGAATAAGCCATCTAGCTACTAGCTACGGACCCATAGGTCTGTGATAAACTACTCAAGCATCATTAAAGGGGCAACAAGGATGATGAAGAACCCCTCCGTGATTGTTGCGCCCTCCGGCAGAGTGCCGAAAAAGGCCTCTTGATTGGATCTCATGGTTTTGGAACTTGCGGTGGCTGAAACTATATTTCCTCGACTCCCATAGGGTTTTGGGGGTTTTAGAGTATTATAGAGGTGGAAATCGGTTGAGAGGGTGCCCGTGGGATCCACTACCCACCAGGGCACGCTTGGGCCCTTAGCGTGCCCTGGTGCCTAGTGGGCCCCACGAGCCTCCTCATGTGTGCTCCTTTGGATCCCTTGGGGTCTTTTGGGTAGAAAAAATCTCCAAAAAGTTTCGTGACATTTGGACTTTGCTTAGTATTGATATTTCGCAAAGTAAAGAACAAGCAAAAAATAACTATTCGCACTGGCACTATGTCAATAGGTTAGTCCTAGAAAATGAAATAAAGTTGCTAGTAAATGTATATAAAACATCCAAGATTAATAATATAACAACATGGAACAACCAAAAATTATAGATACATTGGAGACGTATCAGCATCCCCAAGCCAAATTCCTGGTCGTCCTCAAGTAGGTAAATGATAAAAATAGATTTTTTTATGTGGAATGCTAGCTAACATGTTCGTCACACATTCTTTTCTTTTGTTGCATGGACATTTGGACTTTTAGATGATTCAAAGCAATAGTCTATAATTGACATGAGAGACATCAATACTCAAGCATATCAAAAAGCAACCATGTCTTTCAAAACATCAACACTAAAGAAAGCTATCCCTAGCCCATTATGCTCAGTCATTGATCCATTCATGAAACACACTCAAATATTAGATATATCCAATGCACAAGTATGATAATAGTGTTCCCTAGTTGGTGCTTTAGAAGAGAAGATGGTGACTCAATACAAATAAAAATTGCATAAAAGTAAATAGATAGGCCCTTCGTAGAGGGAAGAAGAGATTTGTAGAGGTGCTAGATCTCATAGTTTAAACTGAGAAATAAAATTGTTTTGAGATGCATGCTTTTCCTGCCAGCGAAAACAACTGAGAATTCCCAATATTTTCCATGCTAGATAAATCATAGGCGGTCCCCAAACATAAAATAAAGTTTATTCCTTTTTCCACCATTCTTTCGCAATCCATGGTTAGTTGTATCCATGGGTGCCCTCCATACCAACACTTTAAAAGGAATTTATTATTGATAACATATAAATATATTTTTTTCATTTCGGGACTGGGCATCCCTATTACCCGCCACACTCTCGTGCAATGACAAGTGAATAAAGGCTCATCTTGAGAATAACATATCTAGCATGGAAAATATTGGCCACCCCCTGCCGCTTCATGACCGGTACGGGAACACAAAGAGGAAATTCATTGTGAAAATTAGAGTTGCCACATACAAATTTACTTGGAACGACATGGAAATACCGCATATAGGTAGGTACGGTGGACTCATTTGGCACAACTTTGGGTTTAAGGAGTTGGATGCACAAGTAGTATTCCTGCTTTGTACAAATGAAGGCAAGCAAATAGATGAGAAGCGACCAACCAAGAAACAAAAAATATCATAAACGAGCATTAAACATAAGTAACACTAAATACTGCACCACAAGTAGGATATAACTTCATTGTAGAACTATTGACTTTCGTGCTTACATAGGGAATCACAAACCTTAACACCAATATTCTTACTAAAGCATAATTACTCACCAACATGACTCACATATTACTATCTCCATATCTCAAAACTATTGCAAGGAATCAAGTTTATATTGTCCAATGATCTTCGCGAAAGTTTTTATTATATCCCTCTTGGATATCTATCACTTTGGGACTAAATTCATATATTACCATTGCTACTTTCAAGCTCTCAAATAAATTTAAGTGAAGTACGAGAGAATAATATTTCTTCAAAATTTTCATCACTCAAAATAATATATGTGAAGCATGAGAGGACTTTTATTTAAATATTAAACCTCCACCGTTCTCAAAAAATATAAGTGAAGTACTAGAGCAATTCAATAGCTCAAAAAATTTAAGTGAAGCACATAGAGCATTTCTAACAAATCATAGCATCATTATGGCTCTCTAAAATAAGTGTGTCTAACAAGTATGATTGTGACAAACAAAAAAGAAAAATAAGAAAAGACTCATATAATACAAGACGCTCCAAGCAAAACTCATGATATGTGACGAATAAAAATATAGCTCTGAGTAAAATTACCGATGGTCGTTAGAAGAAAGAGGGGATACCTTCCGGGGCATCCCCAATCTTAGTTGCTTAGTTCTCCTTGAATATTAACTTGTGGTGCCATAGGCATCCCCAAGATTAGGCTATTTTCACTCCTTGTTCCCTCATCCATCGTGATCTCACCCAAAACTTGAAAACTTCAATCACACAAAACTTAACTAAACCTTCATGAGATCCGTTAGTATAACAAAGCAAATCACCCCTTTAAGTACTGATGTAAACCCATTCATATTTTATTATTGCATTATACCTACTATATTCTAACTTTACCATGGCTTATGCCCCCGACACAATCCATAGATTCATCAAAATAAGCACACAATGCAACGAAAACAGAATCTGTCAAAAACAGAACACACTGTAGTAATCTATACTTTAACTATACTTCTGTAACACCAAAACTTCTGAAAAATTAGGACAATGTACGCAATTTGTATATCAATCTTGTGTAAAAATCAATATTTTTTGTCGCTCAAACAGAGCACAACAATTCTGCTACTGGACGTAAAAGTTTTTGTTTTCCAACAGAATGAAATCAACTATCACCCAAACCATCCTAAAGGCATTACTTGGCACAAACACTAACTAAAGCATAAAAAACACAATCATAACAGAACCATAATTATGCAAACACACAAGAACAGAAATAAAAAGTGGAAATTTTATTGTATTCATTGGGTTGTCTCCCAACAAGCGCTATTGTTTTATGCCCCTAGCTAGGTGAAAGTGCAACTATCCCTAGGTGGTTTTGGTAATTCCTAACAACATATAGCTCATTGAGCTAATGCTATGCCAAGATTAATATTTCAGGAAAAGCTCAATGAATGGCATGGCATGGATGAGGAATGTGGACCCCTCAAAATATTAAGGACAAAAAGATTGGCTCAAGCTCATAGCTCAAGACTCTACATTTTATATTTTAGTGATCCAAGATCACATTGAGTCTATAGGAAAAGCCAATACTATCAAGGAGGGATGAGGTGTTGTTTAATGAGGTTCTTGCTTCATAGTGCTTAGTGATATGCTCCAAAACCCTCAACTACCTTCCCACATCCACATATGACCTAAACCAAAAGTCACACTCGGCCCTACCGATTCTTTCTATCCGGCGCCACCGAGTTTCAAATGTCATAGCCACTGCCACAAACCCGAGGCAAATCGGTCTCACCGATAGGGATTTTGGTCACACCGAGATGGGGTTGTAATCTCTCTGTTTCTCTTCGTAACGTTTCGGTCCTACCGAGATTGCAATGTAAACTCTCTATTTCTCTTTTGTAACATTTCGGTCCCACCGAAATGAGCGATCGGTCCCACCTAGTTTACCTGACCAACTCTCTGGTTAGCTTATTACCAAAATCGGTCCCACCGAGTTTGTGTAATCGGTCACACCGAGATTACGTTATGCCCTAACCCTAACCATATCGGTCCTACCGAGTTGCATCTCAGTCCCACCGAAAACCCTAACGGTCACTAGGTTTGCTGAATCGGTTTGACCGAGTCTTTCACTTCGGTCTCACCGAGATTGGTAAATTATGTGTAATGGTTAGTTTTTGTGTGGAGGCTATATATACCCCTCCACCCACTCTTCATTCGTGGAGAGAGCCATCAGAACATACCTACACTTCCAACCTATATTTTCTGAGAGAGAACCACCTACACTTGTGTTGAGACCAAGATATTCCATTCCTACCATATGAATCTTGATCTCTAGCCTTCCCCAAGTTGCTTTCCACTCAAATCATCTTTCCACCAAATCCATATCCTGTGAGAGAGAGTTGAGTGTTGGGGAGACTATCATTTGAAGCACAAGAGCAAGGAGTTCATCATCAACACACCATTTGTTACTTCTTGGAGAGTGGTGTCTCCTAGATTGGCTAGGTGTCACTTGGGAGCCTCCGACAAAGATTGTGGAGTTGAACCAAGGAGTTTGTAAGGGCAAGGAGATCACCTACTTCGTGAAGATCTACTGCTAGTGAGGCAAGTCCTTCGTGGGCGATGGCCATGATGGGATAGACAAGGTTGCTTCTTCGTGGACCCTTCGTGGGTGGAGCCCTCCGTGGACTCGCGCAACTGTTACCCTCCGTGGGTTGAAGTCTCCATCAACGTGGATGTACGATAGCACCACCTATCGGAACCACGACAAAAACATCCGTGTCTCCAATTGCGTTTGAATTCTCCAAACCCTTCCCGTTACATTCTTGCAAGTTGCATGCTTTACTTTCCGCTGCTCATAGGCTCTTTGCATGCTTGCTTGAATTGTGTTAAGACTGCTTGACTTGTGCTAAGTTAGCTAAAATCTGCTAAAGACTAAAATTGGGAAAAGGATAGATTTTTATTTCGTCAAGTAGTCTAATCACCCCCCTAGACATACTTTCGATCCTACAAGTGGTATCAGAGCTTTGGTCTCCATTTGCTTTGATTTCCATAGCTTTTGGTGGTCATAGCCTTGGTTTCACAACCTATGAGAGTATGGCATCTAGCGAGAGAAATTATCACTGTAGAGGTCCTTACTTTGATGGTACTAATTTTGCTAGTTGGAAGCATAAGATGAAAATGCATATTCTTGGACATAACCCCGCCGTTTGGGCTACTGTGTGTTGGGTTGCAAGGTGAATTCTTTGATGGGAGAGAACCGAATCGTGAAGCTACCGCAGATGAGTTGAAGATGCTACAATACAATGCTCAAGAATTCAACAAAATCAGCCGTCTTGAGAATGCAAAGGAAATTTGGGATACTTTGATTGATATGTATGAAGGTACCAACTCCGTCAAGGAATCCAAGTTGGATGTGCTTCAAAGTCAACTTGACAAGTTCAAAATGAAGGATGGTGAAGGTGTCGCTGGAATGTACTCTAGGCTTGCTCTTATCACAAATGAGATTGTCGGCTTAGGAAGTGAGGAGATGACCGACAAATTCATCATCAAGAAAATCCTAAGAGCCTTGGATGGAAAATACGATACCGTATGCACATTGATCCAAATGATGCCAAATTACAAAGATCTCAAGCCAACGAAAGTCATTGGAAGAATTGTTGCTCATGAGATGTCACTCAAGGATAAGGAGGAGCTCCATAACAAGTCAAGTGGTGCTTACAAAGCCTCATGTGAAGCTCCCACATCATCAAGTGAGAAACAAACCTTCAATGAAGAATTGAGCCTAATGGTGAAGAACTTCAACAAGTTCTACAAGAGTAGAAGCAAGGAAAGAAGTTCCAAGTCAAGGTCCTACAATGACAAAAGATCTTCTAGTCGAGAGCGAAACTGCTACAATTGTGGAAGACATGGACACTACTCCAATGAGTGTACGGCTCCCCACAAGAGAAGAGAAGATTCTCCCAAAAGAAGAAGTAGAAGAGAAGAATCACCATCAAGGGAGAGAAGGAGTAGGGATGATCGATATGAACGAAGACACCCTCGGAGAAGCAAGGATTCAGAAATGAAGGACAAGTCATCAAGGAGCTACACAAAACGAAGACATGAAGCTCATGTTGGTGAATGGGTATCCGGCTCCGACTCCGACAATGACTCCGAGAGAAGCTATCACTCCGACTCCGAATATACTCAAGATGAAGGTGTTCCCGGACTAACACTTGTGTCAACCAACTCCTACGACATATTTGATTCACCAAATGAAGGAATTGGAAGATGCTTCATGGCCAAAGGTCCAAAGGTATCACACCTCGAGTATGTTGATTTCAATAGTGATGAAGATGACTTGTTAGGTGATGATGAGTTACTTGTTGACAACTATAGTGATGAATACTATAATGAAACGAATGACAATGATAAGGAGAAGATTGATTATCTAACTAAAGAACTAAACACTCTTAAGTTAGCTCATGAAACTATCTTAGGAGATCATCGAGAACTTTTAAGGACTCATGAGAAATTACGTCTTGAAAAGCTCAACCTTGAGCAAGAGCATGAGTTCTTAAAGGCAATAAATGATGATCTTCGCAAGAAAAGTTCTTCTTACATTGCCAAGCGTTTACTCTTATCCACTTACATGCCTCAAGTCAAGTCTAGTAACAAGAACAAGAAAGATTATTCTTCTAGTAGTAACAATAATCATGCTAAATCCAATGTTGTTGCTTCTAGTAGTTCTCTTGATTCCACTAATGATTCTCTTAGCCAAGTTACACTTGAGCAAGAAAATATCTTATTGAAGGGAATTATAGAGAAAGGTGTTTACAAGAGCCTTCCCGGGAGTAAGCAATTCGAGGAAATTGTACGCAAGCAAGGAAGGCACCGGAAGAATCAAGGTATTGGTTTTGAACGAAAGTTCAATGCCAATGGAGTTGAGTGGGAAGAAGATCAATACCCCAAGACGAAGTTTGTTCCTCAACAAGAGAAGTATGATCCTACTTCATCCAAAGGGACACAAGCTCAAAATGATCTTCCACCACAAGACCACAAGCAAAAAGGCAAGGACAAGCTTCAAGAGGAAATTGATGCATTTGAAGAAGCTCCTAAGTCCTTGGTCAAGTGGGTTCCCAAGACTACATCAAGTTCCACTTCATCAAGTACAACTACAACTCCGAGGATTCCCATCAAGATGGTGTGGATCCCGAAGAAGAAGAACTAGAGATTCCTTGAGTGTGACTCCGCCAATATACTTCACTCTTATCATTTTGGCAAGAACAAGTGCAATCAACTTCCACATCTTGCACTAGTTCAAGGAGTCACAAACCCTCTTGTTGGTAAGACAAGGGACAAGGTAATCTAAAGCTTTCATAGACATCATCTTGTTGGTGCATCACTCTATGTCTATGGATATCCTTGTTTGTTCCTTGTGGGACTAACCCGTGTAGGTATTGAAAGTGCAAATCACTCCAAAGGATAGCTTCAAATGATCTACATCAACATAGAGCATCCACATCTTCAACACCTACATGAAATCATCATGGACAAAACCCAAGGTTAGTTCATCCCTCTTAGGGGGGGTCTCACATCTAGGGGGAGCTTTACTCTAACAATTGAGCTAAAGCAACTCTAATGGTGTGAACACAACAACGCTTTATGTAAAAGTGGTAACCCCACTTGTGCTTAAATGATGAGTATGACCTATGATCAAATGTTCTCATTTGACTCCTAAGTCAATATACTCATATATAGATGACCTAGTCATCGCCAATTGATTGATAGATGCTAGAATTGATTGTGCATGCTTTGCCACATATTTCATTTGCCATTTTATTGTGTGAGCATGTTGGTTGCATAATTTACTCATTCGAGGACATCCACTTGTTGTTTTGATTGATTGGTTTCCTTTTCTTTTGGCCAAGTGGATGGACAAGAATGCATAAGAACCTTCTCTAGCTATCTATGCTTTTCTCGTCTCAAACTCTATTCATGCTGCATCACAAAATTTGATCAAGTCAGATTCGAACCACTCCGTGTGAGGATCAATCGGAGTCCCCGATCCGTCATAGACTTAAACTTCCAAAACTTCTTTGTGCGTTTTGGTCTGACCGATTCACCCATTTCGGTCATACCGAGATCACTAAGTCGATCTAGGTTTTCTACCTCGGTGCAACCGATTCGAACCTTTCGGTCACACCGAGTTTCAGTAACTGCTTGCAGTTATGAATCTCGGTGCCACCGAGTTGTTCCACTCGGTCACACTGACAGGGTCGGGCTATATATACCCACAGGTCAAATTTTGGAAAACTTTCCGAACCTCCTCGACCCGCTTTGCCCGCTCTGCCTCCAGGGTCTCCGGATCGTCTTCCTCGTCGCCAGCCGCCTCCTGCCGCTGGTCTCCGCCGCCGTCAACGGGAATCAACCCCGCCGTTGCCGCCGTAGCGAGTTCTTCGCCGAACTAGGGTATGAACTCGATCACGGTGCAGTTCTATCTCCGATTCCCTGGCACATTGCTTTGCCATGTATCTTGCCATTATTGAGATCGCTCTTATCCAGTCAAAACACTTCGTAGTTTAGTCGTGAATTAAGAATTTAGGGTTAGGTTTCCGCCGAAACCATCTCGGACCCACCGAGTTGTGGAACTCGGTACCACCGATTCGGCTTAGGCCATTGCACATGTGGTTCTCGGTCTGACCGAGAATTGCAAATCGTTGTGACTGAGTTCAGGACTTTGTGAAACCCTAGCAGTCTCGGTGCCACCGAACTATGACTCGGTCCGACCGAGTTCACTAGTTTAGGTTCCAACAGCTGCTTCGGTATCACCGAGTTTACAAATCGGTTGATCCGAAATGCTTTCTGTGGAAAACTAAAACTAAGTTTTTGACTCATTCTTTTGCAAAAACCTCTGCATTTTGTGATGCCCATCCACTCTATCTCATCTATATCTATTCACAGGGTCTGCTGTCAGTTTTTGCAATATGTCTGATCAGAGTGACAGCTAGAACAGGTCAGAGAAGCAGGTTCACCTGAGTGAGGGCACTAGTCCCTCTAGCAGTTCAGATGATGGTAGTAGGAGCACCCCAAGAAACTTACCCAAAGCTGCCACCAGGGCTAGAAAGAAGAAGACCTCTGAATCTGAGGATGAAGACTATGTGTTAGTTAAGGATGAGGCCACTTCCAAGAAGAAAGTGGTTAAGAAGGAATATAGCACTGTTGCTGCCACCAAGCCAGGCATGAAGCAAAAGGTTCCTGCAAAGAGAATTCCAATGTCTAAGGCCACAGCATCTACTCAAGTCCCTTTGGAATCTGAAGCCAAAGAGGCTGCTGCAGAAGGGAAGAAGAGGAAGGAGAGGGTCAAAAAGACCACTGCTAGAGTGCTTGGGAGATCCTCAATCATGAGAGATTCTGAAGAGGAAGAGGAAGAAGATGTTGCACCAGCACCCAAAGCTCAGAAGCTTATGGGTGATGCCATCAGGGCAAGGGATGTTCCATCTAAGCCTAAGACTGCTCCAAAGGCTGCTGCTCCAGCTCCAAAGCCAAAACCGAAGAGGAGCACCAGGAACATCCCTGCTGAGGAAAAGAACAAGGCCCCAGTGCCTGAAGCTGAAATGGAAGAAGAAGATGATGAGTCACATGTCTTGAGGAAGCTGAAGCCAAAAATCCCAGATCACAATGATGCTCATCCAGTTGCTGAGAACATGAAGATCAGGAAGGACTCAGATCTGAGGCTATGGAGAAGTCAGATCCATATGCCACCAGGAGAAGGACTGCTGTGGACTACAGGTTCCATACAAAGGAACAGCAGGACTTCTATGAGACCATCTTGCTTGACAAGAAGCCCATAGTGTGTGACATGAGATGGGTTGACTAGGACTACATCAAGGAGAATGGGGATCACTATCCAGGTGTACATGACAGTTTCAAGGCTTGTGGATTCAATGAGTTTGTGGCTCAAAAGCTCACAAAATGGAATAATGAGCTCATCATGCAGTTCTACTCCACAGCTCATTTCTACCCAGATGGAAGGATTGTCTGGATGTCTGAAGGTACGATGTACTAGTCCACGGTTGCTAAATGGGAGAAGTTGATCAATGCCCCAAAAGAGAGTGAAGATGACTTGGATGTCTATGCCAACAGGAAGAAGGATCATAACACAATGGCACACATGTACAAGGAGATCCCAGATGCTGCTCTTGAGACACATAAGTTTGGATCTGTACATTACCTTCTTTCAGGCTTGCCAACCATCAACTGGATCCTCAGGCACACTGATACGTCTCCGTCGTATCTATAATTTTTCGTTGTTCCATGCCAATATTCTACAACTTTCATATACTTTTGGCAACTTTTTATACTATTTTTGGGACTAACGTATTGATCCGGTGCCCAGTGCCAGTTCCTGTTTGTTGCATGTTTTTTGTTTCGCAGAAAAGCCATACCAAACGGAGTCCAAACGGAATAAAAACTGACGGAGATTTATTGTGGAATATTTATGAATTTTGGGAAGTGGAATCATCACGAGACGGTGCCCGAGGGGGCATGAGGTAGGGGGGCGCGCCCCAGGGTGTCAGGCGCGCCCCTGACCCTCGTGGCCACCCCGCAAGGCGGTTGGAGCCCTTCTTTCGCCGCAAGAAAGCTAATACCCGGATAGAGATCATGTTAAAATTTCAGCCCAATCGGAGTTACGGATCTCCGGGAATATAAGAAACGGTGAAAGGGAAGAATCTGAGAACGCAGAAACAGAGAGAGACAGAGAGACAGATCCAATCTCGGAGGGGCTCTCGCCCCTCCCACGCCATGGAGGCCATGGACCAGAGGGGAAACCCTTCTCCCATCTAGGGAGTAGGTCAAGGAAGAAGAAGAAGAAGGGGGGCTCTCTCCCCCTCGCTTCCGGTGGCACCGGAGTGCCACCGGGGGCCATCATCGTCACCGCGATCTACACCAACACCTCCGCCATCTTCACCAACATCTCCATAACCTTCCCCCCTCTATCTATAGCGGTTCACTCTCCCGCAATCCGATGTACCCTCTACTTGAACATGGTGCTTTATGCTTCATATTATTATCCAATGATGTGTTGCCATCCTATGATGTCTGAGTAGATTTTCGTTGTCCTATCGGTGGTTGATGAATTGCTATGATTGATTTAATTTGCTTGTGGTTATGTTGCTGTCCTTTGGTGCCCATCACACCCTAGGGTTAGTTGTATGTTGATAGGACTATGTATTGGAGGGCAAGAGTGACAGAAGCTTCAACCTAGCATAGAATTTGATGCATACGGGATTGAAGGGGGACCAATATATCTTAATGCTATGGTTGGGTTTTACCTTAATGCACATTAGTAGTTGCGGATGCTTGCTAATAGTTCCAATCATAAGTGCATAGAATTCCAAGTCAGGGATGACATGCTAGCAGTGGCCTCTCCCACATAATACTTGCTATCGGTCCAGTAAAGTAGTCAATTGCTTAGGGGCAATTTCGCAACTCCTACCACCACTTCTCCACACTCGCTATATTTACTTTATTGCTTCTTTACTTATAACAGCCCCTACCTTTTATTTAATTGCTCTTTATTATCTTGCAAACCTATCCAACAACACCTACAAAGTACTTCTAGTTTCATACTTGTTCTAGGTAAAGGAAACGTCAAGCGTGCGTAGAGTTGTATCGGTGGTCGATAGAACTTGAGGGAATAATTATTCTACCTTTAGCTCCTCATTGGGTTCGACACTCTTACTTATCGAAAACTGTTGTGATCCCCTATACTTGTGGGTTATCAAGACCTTTTTCTGGCGCCGTTGCCGGGGAGCAATACCATGGGGTGAATATTATCGTGTGTGCTTGCTTGCTTTATCACTAAGTAATTTTTATTTGCTTTTCTTAGTTGTTCTCTATCTTTAGTTATGGATATGGAACACGAAATACCAAAAAAATTAGGTGTACTTTCTTCTCATGGAGATGGGGAACCTCCTAAAACCCTCGGTGATGGTTATTTGAAAGATATTTTGTACTACTTTAATAATCCTAAGAAACCCCCATTCAATTATGTAATGGGAGTAACGTTGGATCAACGTGAATACTTTAGGGATTACCGCTTGACACAAAAAGGGAAACTATTATGGGATCAAATTCAGATATTGAATTGGTATGCTAGGCAACTATGCTTGAGATATGATTATACTTGTTGCTCTAAGGTGAAGGCTCCACACCTTCCCTTTTTATGCAAATTTAATGATTATAAAACCTTAGCTTCTTATGCTAGAGGTATATATGATTACTATGACGTGGAACAAATAGAAGAATTTGTTGCTTTTATGGGTGCTTATGAAATTGAATCTATGTTTAAAGAGTTTGAAGATTTTGATGATTCGGTTTATAGACCTGAAAATTTAGCTATCCTTAAATATTGTTATGAGAATTATGAATACAATTACGAAATTAATGCGCTTAGTGAGAAAGTCTCCGTTGTCCAAGAAGAGACTAATATTTTGCAGGAATCTATGGAAGAAGAAGTTGATGAAACTGTGAGCTCATTGGATGAAAAAGATGAGGAGGAGAGCGAAGAACAAAAGTAGGAAGAGCGGATTGATCACCCGTACCCACCTTCTAATGAGAGTAACTCTTCAACTCATACATTGTTTAATTTCCCTTCATTCTTATCGAAGGATGATTGCTATGATGATTGTTATGACCCCGTTGATTCTTTTGCAATATCCCTTTTTGATGATGCTTGCTATGCTTGTGGCCAAGATACCAATATGGATTATGCTTATGGAGATGAACTTGCTATAGTTCCTTATGTTAAACATGAAATTGTTGCTATTGCACCCACACATGATAGTCCTATTATCCTTTTGAATTCTCCAAACTACACTATATCGGAGAAGTTTGCACTTATTAAGGATTACATTGATGGGTTGCCTTTTGCCGATGCACATGATGATTTTGACGAGTATAATATGCATGTGCTTGCTGCTCCTACTTGCAATTATTATGAGAGAGGAACTATATCTCCACCTCTCTATGTTTCCAATATGATAGAATTGCAAGAAACTGTTTATACTATGCATTGGCCTTTACTATGTGTGCATGAACTGTTCTTTTATGACATGCCGATGCATAGGAAGAGAGTTAGACTTTGCCATTGCTTGATATATGTTACTTTGTGCTCACTACTAAATGCCAAATCATTGTTAATTAAAATTGGCTTTGATATACCTTGGGATCCGGGTGGATTCACTACTTGAGCACTACATGCCTAGCTTAATGCTTTAAAGAAAGCGCTGCCAGGGAGACAACCCGGAAGTTTTAGAGAGTCATTTATTTCTGTTTAGTGCTTTTATATAGTTTAAAAACAACAAAAATAAAGAGGGGAAACCAAAACTTTTTCAAAAAGGAAAGCGAAAGTGAGAAAGACAAGCATTGTTGAAGTGGGAGCTAGCCTTGAACTTTGTTAATGCTCACAGAAACTTTCTGAATCTTGATTACAGAAACTTTTCAATAAAAATAATTATCCCCTTGTACAATTCCATTGTATTATAAAAATAATGTGCCAAGGTTTGCCTTTAGGATGTTTACATTTGCTTGATGGTTTGTACGGTGCAGGACAGAAACTTTGGCTGTAGTGCGCGATTTTACATTTTTACCTGGAACGTCAAATGGTTCTGATTCTTTTTGCACTGTCTTGCTATACAAATTTATTATTTTTCCTAATTTTTGCAGAATTCTTCAAGTATTAGAAGTATGGTAAACGTTCATATTATTAAAGACTGTTCTGTTTTAGACAGATTCTGTTTTTGATGCATAGTTTGCTTGTTTTGATGAAACTATCAATTTATATCAGTGGATTAAGCCATGGAAAAGTTATATTACAGTAGACACAATGCAAAAACAAAATATGAATTGGTTTGCAACAGTACTTAGAGTAGTGATTTCCTTTATTATACTAATGGATCTTACCGAGTTTTCTGTTGAAGTTTTGTGTGGATGAAGTGTTCGATGATTGAGAAGGTCTCGATGTGAGAAGAAGGAAGAGAGGCAAGAGAGTTGGGGAACGTAGCAGAAATTCAAAATTTTCCTACGTGTCACCAAGGTCTATCTATGGAGAGACCAGCAACGAGGGGAAGGATAGTGCATCTACATACCCTTGTAGATCGCTAAGCGGAAGCGTTCAAGAGAACGGGGTTGAAGGAGTCGTACTCGTCGTGATCCAAATCACCGGAGATCCTAGTGCCGAACGGACGGCACCTCCACGTTCAACACACGTACAGCCCGGTGACGTCTCCCATGCCTTGATCCAGCAAGGAGAGAAGGAGAGGTTGAGGAAGACTCCATCCAGCAGCAGCACGACAGCGTGGTGGTGGTGGAGGAGCGTGGTACTCCAGCAGGGCTTCGCCAAGCACCGCAAGAGACGAGGAGGGAGAGAGGTAGGGCTGCGCCAGGGAGAGGTCAAAACTCATGTGTTAGCAGCCCCAAAGACCTCAACTATATATAGGGGAGAGGGAGGGGGCTGCGCCCCCACCTAGGGTTCCACCCTAGGGGCGGCGGCCAGCCCAGATCCCATCTGGTGGGGCGGCCAAGGGGGGGAGAGGGGAAACTTGCCCCCCAAGCTAGGTGGGGCGCCCCCTCCCCAAACCCTAGGCGCATTGGGCCCTTGTGGGGGCGCACCAGCCCACCTGGGGCTGGTCCCCTCCCACACTTGGCCCATGCAGCCCTCCGGGGCCGGTGGCCCCACTTGGTGGACACCCGGGACCCTCCTGGTGGTCCTGGTATGTTACCGATAAAACCCGAAACTTTTCCGGTGACCAAAATAGGACTTCCCATATATAAATCTTTACCTTCGGACCATTCCGGAACTCCTCGTGACGTCCGAGATCTCATCCGGGACTCCGGACAACATTCGGTAACCACGTATATCTATTCCCTATAACCCTAGCGTCATCGAACCTTAAGTGTGTAGACCCTACGGGTTCGGGAGACATGCAGACATGACCGAGATGACTCTCCGGTCAATAACCAACAACGGGATCTGGATACCCATGCTGTCTCCCACATGCTCCACGATGATCTCATCGGATGAACCACGATGTCAAGGACTTAATCAATCCCGCATACAATTCCCTTTGTCTAGCGGTACGATACTTGCCCGAGATTCGATCGTCGGTATCCCGATACCTTGTTCAATCTCGTTACCGGCAAGTCTCTTTACTCGTTCCATAAAAAAACATCCCGTGATCAACTCCTTGATCACATTGTGCACATTATGATGATGTCCTACCGAGTGGGCCCAGAGATACCTCTCCGTTTACACGGAGTGACAAATCCCAGTCTTGATTCGTGCCAACCCAACAGACACTTTCGGAGATACCTGTAGTGTACCTTTATAGCCACCCAGTTACGTTGTGACGTTTGGCACACCCAAAGCACTCCTACGGTATCCGGGAGTTGCACAATCTCATGGTCTAAGGAAATGATACTTGACATTAGAAAAGCTTTAGCATACGAACTACATGATCTTGTGCTAGGCTTAGGATTGGGTCTTGTCCATCACATCATTCTCCTAATGATGTGATCCCGTTATCAACGACATCCAATGTCCATGGTCAGGAAACCGTAACCATCTATTGATCAACGAGCTAGTCAACTAGAGGCTTACTAGGGACATGGTGTTGTCTATGTATCCACACATGTATCTGAGTTTCCTATCAATACAATTCTAGCATGGATAATAAACGATTATCATGAACAAGGAAATATAATAATAACTAATTTATTATTGCCTCTAGGGCATATTTCCAACAAAGAGCTCAAGCTTGGGGATGCCCGAGGCACCCCAAGTAAATATTCAAGGAGACTCAAGCGTCTAAGCTTGGGGATGCTCCCCAGCATCCCCTCTTTCTTCAACAAGTATCGGTATGTTTTCGGATGCGTATCGTTCATGTGATATGTGCAATCTTGGAGCGTCTTTTGCATTTAGTTTTCATCTTTATTTTATGCACCATGCTGGTAGGAGATAGTCCTTGGTTTATTTATAGAATGCTCTATCAACTTCACTTATATATTTTGAGTATGGCTTTATAGAATGCTTCATGTGCTTCACTTATATCATTTGAAGTTTGGATTGCCTGTTTCTCTTTACATAGAAAACCGCCATTTGTAGAATGCTCTTTTGCTTCACTTAAATTTGTTAGAGCGTGGGCATATATTTTGTAGAAAGAATTAAACTCTCTTGATTCACTTATACCTATTTAGAGAGATGACAGGAATTGGTCATTCACATGGTTAGTCATAAAATCCTACATAAAACTTGTAGATCACTGAATATGATATGTTTGATTCCTTGCAACAGTTTTGCGATATAAAGATGGTGATATTAGAGTCATGCTAGTGGTTAGTTGTGGATTGTAGAAATACTTGTGTTGAGGTTTGTGATTCCCGTAGCATGCACGTATGGTGAACCGTTATGTAACGAAGTCGGAGCATGATTTATTTACTGATTGTCTTCCTTACGAGTGGCGGTCGGGGACGAGCGATGGTCTTTTCCTACCAATCTATCCCCCTAGGAGCATGCGCGTAGTACTTTGTTTCGATGACTAATAGATTTTTGCAATAAGTATGTGAGTTCTTTATGTCTAATGTTGAGTCCACGGATTTTACGAACTCTCACCCTTCCACCGTTGCTAGCCTCTCTAGTACCGCGACACTTACGCCGGTACCATAAACCCACCATATACCATCCTCAAAACAGCCACCATACCTACCTATCATGGCATTTCCATAGCCATTCCGAGATATATTGCCATGCAACTTCCATCATCATCATATACATGACTTGAGCATTCATTGTCATATTGCTTTGCATGATCGTAAGATAGCTAGCATGATGTTTTCATGGCTTGCCCGTTTTTTGATGTCATTGCTACGCTAGATCATTGCACATCCCGGTACACCGCTGGAGGCATTCATATAGAGTCATATCTTTGTTCTAGTATCGAGTTGTAATATCGAGTTGTAAGTAAATAAAAGTGTGATGATCATCATTATTAGAGCATTGCCCCAGTGAGGAAAGGATGATGGAGACTATGATTCCCCCATAAGTCGGGATGAGACTCTGGACTTTACAAAAAAATAAAAGAGGCCAAAGAAGCCCAAATAAAAAAAGAGGCCAAAGAAGCCCACCAAAAAATAAAAAATAATAATAATAAATGAGAGAAAAAGAGAGAAGGGGCAGTGCTACTATCCTTTTTCCACACTTGTGCTTCAAAGTAGCACCATGTTCTTCATATAGAGAGTCTCTTGAGTTATCACTTTCATATACTAGTGGGAATTTTCATTATAGAGCTTGGCTTGTATATTCCGATGATGGGCTTCCTCAAATGCCCGAGGTCTTCATGAGCAAGCAAGCTGGATGCACACCCACTTAGTTTCAGTTAGAGCTTTCATACACTTATAGCTCTAGTGCATCCATTGCATGGCAATCCCAACTCACTCACATTGATATCTATTGATGGGCATCTCCATAGCCCGTTGATACGCCTAGTTGATGTGAGACTATCTTCTCCTTTTTGTCTTCTCCGCCATCATATTCTATTCCACCTATAGTGTTATGTCCATGCCTCACGCTCATGTATTGCGTGAAAGTTGAAAAGGTTTCAGAACGTCAAAAGTATGAAACAATTGCTTGGCTTGTCATCGGGGTTGTGCATGATGTGAATATTTTGTGTGGTGAAGATGGAGCATAGCCAGACTATATGATTTTGTAGGGATAACTTTCTTTGGCCATGTTATTTTGAAAAGACATGATTGCTTTATTAGTGGGCTTGAAGTATTATTGTTTTTATTTCAAATGATAGACTATTGCTTTGAATCACTCCTATCTTAATATTCATGCCATGATTAGATTACATGATCAAGATTATGCTAGGTAGCATTCCACATCAAAAATTATCTTTTTTATCATTTACCTACTCGAGGACGAGCAGGAATTAATCTTGGGGATGCTAATATGTCTCCGTCGTATCTATATTTTTTGATTGTTCCATGCCGATATTCTACAACTTTCATATACTTTTGGCAACTTTTTATACTATTTTTGGGCTAACATATTGATCCAGTGCCCAGTGCCAGTTCCTGTTTGTTGCATGTTTTTTGTTTCACAGAAAACCCATACCAAACGGAGTCCAAACGAAATAAAAACTGACTCAGATTTATTTTGGAATATTTATGAATTTTGGGAAGTGGAATCATCGCGAGACGGTGCCCGAGGGGGCACGAGGTAGGGGGGCGCCCCAGGGTGTCAAGCGCGCCCCTGGCCCTCGTGGCCACCCCGTAAGGCGGTTGGAGCCCTTCTTTTGCCGCAAGAAAGCTAATATCCGAATAGAGATCGTGTTAAAATTTCAGCCCAATCGGAGTTACGGATCTCCAGGAATATAAGAAACGGTGAAAGGGAAGAATCTGATAACGCAGAAATAGAGAGAGACAGAGAGACAGATCCAATCTCGGAGGGGCTCTCGCCCCTCCCACTCCATTGAGGCCATGGACCAGAGGGGAAACCCTTCTCCCATCTAGGGAGGAGGTCAAGGAAGAAGAAGAAGGAGGGGGGCTCTCTCCCCCTCGCTTCCGGTGGCACCGGAGTGCCACTGGGGGCCATCATCATCACCGCGATCTACACCAACACCTCCGCCATCTTCACCAACATCTCCATCACCTTCCCCCCACTATCTACAGCGGTCCACTCTCCCGCAACTTGCTGTACCCTCTACTTGAACATGGTGCTTTATGCTTCATATTATTATCAATGATGTGTTGCCATCCTATGATGTCTGAGTAGATTTTCATTGTCCTATCGGTGGTTGATGAATTGCTATGATTGATTTAATTTGCTTGTGGTTATGTTGTTGTCCTTTGGTGCCCATCATATGATTGCGCGCGTGGATCACACCCTAGGGTTAGTTGTATGTTGATAGGACTATGTATTGGAGGGCAAGAGTGACAGAAGCTTCAACCTAGCATAGAATTTGATGCATACGGGATTGAAGGGGGACCAATATATCTTAATGCTATGGTTGGGTTTTACCTTAATGAACATTAGTAGTTGCGGATGCTTGCTAATAGTTCCAATCATAAGTGCATAGAATTCCAAGTCAGGGATGACATGCTAGAAGTGGCCTCTCCCACATAATACTTGCTATCGGTCTAGTAAAGTAGTCAATTGCTTAGGGGCAATTTCGCAACTCCTACCACCACTTTTCCACACTCTCTATATTTACTTTATTGCTTCTTTAATTATGACAGTCCCTACCTTTTATTTAATTGCTCTTTATTATCTTGCAAACCTATCCAACAACACCTACAAAGTACTTCTAGTTTCATACTTGTTCTAGGTAAAGCAAACGTCAAGCGTGCGTAGAGTTGTATCTGTGGTCGATAGAACTTGAGGGGATAATTATTCTACCTTTAGCTCCTCATTGGGTTCGACACTCTTACTTATCAAAAACTGTTGCGATCCCCTATACTTGTGGGTTATCACACACTCTCTTGCCAAAGTCAGGTGATCCCAAGATGATCAAAGGCCATGCAATTAACCCGCTTCACATCTTTGATGTCCCACGGAAGTTCAAAGTCATGAGCCTAATAGTTGAAACTATCAAGAGGACAGCTGCAGATTAGAAGAGGAGTTGTGGGTATGCCCCGCGGATCCAGGAGCTGATCAACTCCAAGATGGGCACTGGTACATATCTGCTGGACAAGGAGCACATGCCTATCTATCCAGACTTCGAGGACAACACTGTGGTTATGAATGAGGATGAACCATCTTCTGTGCACGCACAAGCTAAGAAGGAGAAGGCAAAAGTTGAAAATGCTGCAAGGATGCCAACTACTGAAGTAGCATCTCAATATCTCCTGAAGAGCAACCAAGATCAGCTTGGCTACCTGATTGCATCCACTCTGAGGATTGAGAAGGGACTGGCCACCCTGACTCAAAACCAGGAGAGCCTGGAAAGAATCGTGGAGCAAAAATTCTATGACTTGGATGTGAAGGTAACTGAGAATCAGTCTGTTGTGGAGCAACTTCAAGATGATATGCAGGAGAGGAAGGGCAAGACAACCACTGATGCATTTGCCAGAGTGCCTAGAGCTCAGAGGTCTGCTGCAGTGCCTGTTCCAAACACCAGAGCCACGTCATCTGCACCAGCTACAGCTTCTGTGCAACCAGCTCCAGCACCTACTCCATCAGCTCCATCTACTTCGACTGAAGCCTTCGTTCTTGGAGTTATCCGGACACCACCACCTAAAGACCAAGCCTGAGAGACGATTTAGTGCTATGCATTTTCTAGGATCTTTTTGGTAACTTGTTGCCAAAGGGGGACAAAAATGTATAGATCATAGGCTTCGAGAGAGAGCGTTGCTTTTTATTCTCTCTTGCTTCGGTGGTCGAACTTTATTTGCTTTGCATGTTTGAGATAATTTTTGTCTGTGTGATACTTGGATGATCATGTGTTTGATCATATGCTACCTTAATGCTTGTTGGATGATATTATCTTTTTATCCCTATATAATCATTCACTTTGCTTGGTGATGAGTGCATGCATTTAATTATTATCATTTTGAGTGCTCCACCAAGATGTATGTGACATGGAAGAGTAACCCATGAGCCTAACTCTTTGTGCATTTGCAGTCCAAAGCAAACCATAAACTATGCACAAATTTAGGGGCAGATCTTGCTTTTCACATACTTCTCAAAGCGACAATGTTTTTCACTCTTATTATCATTTTTCGAAGCTTTGATCTATATGTTGTCATCAATTACCAAAAAGGGGGAGATTGAAAGTGCAACTATCCCTAGGTGGTTTTGGTAATTCCTAACAACATATAGCTCATTGAGCTAATGCTATTCCAAGATTAATATTTCAGGAAAAGCTCAATGAATGGCATGGCATGGATGAGGAATGTGGACCCCTCAAAATATTAAGGACAAAAAGATTGGCTCAAGCTCAAAGCTCAAGACTCTACATTTTATATTTTAGTGATCCAAGATCACATTGAGTCTATAGGAAAAGCTAATACTATCAAGGAGGGATGAGGTGTTGTTTAATGAGGTTCTTGTTTCATAGTGCTTAGTGATATGCTCCAAAACCCTCAACTACCTTCCACATCCACATATGACCTAAACCAAAAGTCAAACTCGGCCCTACCGATTCTTTCTATCCGGCGCCACCGAGTTTCAAATGTCATAGCCACTGCCACAAACCCTAGGCAAATCGGTCTCACCGATAGGGATTTCGGTCACACTGAGATGGGGTTGTAATCTCTCTGTTTCCCTTCATAAAGTTTCGGTCCTACCGAGATGAGCGATTGGTCCCACCGAGATTGCAATGTAAACTCTCTATTTCTCTTTCGTAACATTTCGGTCCCACCGAAATGAGCGATCCGTCCCACCGAGTATACCTGACCAACTCTCTGGTTAGCTTATTACCAAAATCGGTCCCACCGAGTTTGTGTAATCGGTCACACCGAGATTACGTTATGCCCTAACCCTAACCATATCGGTCCTACCGAGTTGCATCTCAGTCCCACCGAAAACCCTAACGGTCACTAGGTTTGCTGAATCGGTCTGACCGAGTCTTTCACTTCGGTCTCACCGAGATTGGTAAATTATGTGTAACGGTTAGTTTTTGTGTGGAGGCTATATATACCCCTCCACCCACTCTTCATTCGTGGAGATAGCCATCAGAACATACCTACACTTCCAACCTATATTTTCTGAGAGAGAACCACCTACACTTGTGTTGAGACCAAGATATTCCATTCCTACCATATGAATCTTGATCTCTAGCCTTCCCCAAGTTGCTTTCCACTCAAATCATCTTTCCACCAAATCCATATCCTGTGAGAGAGAGTTGAGTGTTGGGGAGACTATCATTTGAAGCACAAGAGCAAGGAGTTCATCATCAACACACCATTTGTTACTTCTTGGAGAGTGGTGTCTCCTAGATTGGCTAGGTGTCACTTGGGAGCCTCCGACAAAGATTGTGGAGTTGAACCAAGGAGTTTGTAAGGGCAAGGAGATCACCTACTTCATGAAGATCTACCGCTAGTGAGGCAAGTCCTTCGTGGGCGATGGCCATGATGGGATAGACAAGGTTGCTTCTTCATGGACCCTTTGTGGGTGGAGCCCTCCGTGGACTCGCGCAACCGTTACCCTCCGTGGGTTGAAGTCTCCATCAACGTGGATGTACGATAGCACCACCTATCGGAACCACGACAAAAACATCCGTGTCTCCAATTGCGTTTGAATTCTCCAAACCCTTTCCTTTACATTCTTGCAAGTTGCATGCTTTACTTTCCGCTGCTCATAGACTCTTTGCATGCTTGCTTGAATTGTGTTAAGACTGCTTGACTTGTGCTAAGTTAACTAAAATCTGCTAAAGACTAAAATTGGGAAAAGGATACATTTTTATTTTGTCAAGTAGTCTAATCACCCCCCCCCCTCTAAACATACTTTCTATCCTACACTAGGCATAATGCATAGATTCAAGTATTGTCATCTTTGGTTTTAGTTCCATAGGTTGCCCTCATAATTGATTCATATGGTGGTTTGATTCTAGTTCTAGGGAAGTGTTCCATACCATTTCTCAATGTAAACTAAAATTTAATATCCCCTTCTTTCAAATCAATCACGGCACCTATAGTTCGTAAAAACGGTCTACCAAGTATTATGGGACAAGACGGATTGCAATAAATATCAAGAACAATAAAATATATGGGCACAAAGTTCCTATTTGCAATAATAAGAACATCATTAATTCTTCCCAAAAACTTTTTAATAGTAAAATCCGCCACGTGCAAATCAAGAGGACATTCTTCCAACTTGGTAAAACCTAGCACATCACATAGATATTTCGGAATTGTGGAAACACTAGCACCCAAATCACATAAAGCATTGCAATCATAATTTTTATCTTGACTCTAATGGTGGGTTCCCATTCATCATATAATTTTCTAGGAATTGAAATCTCTATTGCTAGCTTTTCTTATAAAGCTTTCATCATCACTTCTATAATATGTTTAGTAAAAGATTTATTTTGTTCATATGCATTGGGTGAATTTAGCATGGATTGCAACAAAAAACACACTCAATAAAAGAACAACGGTCATAATTAAAATCTTTGTAATCCAAAAGAGTGGGCACATCACTAGTTATAGTTTTTACCTCTCCAAACCCACTTTTATCAATTTTTTGAACAAGATTTTCACTCTCCGAATTATGAGGACGCCTTCTAGCTAAAGTTGACTCTTCTTCAGTCCTCTTATCATCAATTTTAATATTACTAAACAAGGAATCAATAGAAGAAACACCAATCATCTTAATACCCTCATCGTTACTGTCCTCTAGAGATTCCGGCTTAGCTGCCATTTGATTTACTACTGTAGCTTGTGCATCGGAAATATTTCCTAGCAAACTTTCAGTATTACCAAACTGAGATTGAAGAATATCAACGTCTCCACTAACATGATGAACTTGTTTTGCGATAGCATCAAGTAAAATAGAGTGTTCCCTAAGTTCTTTGGTAAAAAAAATATTATGCTCAAATTGCATAGTCATATAAGCCTTAGTACTTTTCATGATTTCTACCAATATATTGGGATAAGAAATACCATGATAGTCCTCTTGAAACATTGTGACCACGCAAACAAGATCGCAAGCAAACAAAAGAAACAAATAAGAGAAAGGCATACGAAAAATATTTTTTTTATTTTTGCAAAAACTTTTTAGAAGTGGGGGAGATGAAAATGAGAGGCAAATGATAAATAAAGTAATTGGAAGGAGATGAGAGTTTATGCGTAGGTACTTGATAGATGTTGATGATGTCTCCCCGGCAACGGCGCCAGAAATTCCTCCTGATTGCTTGTATCTGCGTTGGTATTTTCCCGAAGTGGAGAGGATGATGCAGCACAGGAAAGGTAGGAGAACCAAGCAACACTATATAAACAACACCTGCACACAAACAACAAAAACTTGCAACCCCATGTGTAAGAGGGGTTGTCAATCCCTCCTCGGTATTGAGATAGATTAAATTGTATAGGTTTTTGTAAATAGATCTAACTAAAAAACAAAATAAAATAAATAAAGAAAATCACAACAAGGTTTTTTTGGTTTAATATGATAGGAAAATAGACCCGGGGGCCGTAGATTTCACTAGAGGCTTCTCAAGAAAATAGCACATGGTGGGTAAACAAATTACTATTGGGCAATTGATAGAAAAGCAAATAATTATGACAATGTCCAAGGCAACGATCATGTATATAGGAATCACCTTGAATATAAGTAGAACGACTCCTGCCACTACTATTACTCCACACATCGACCACTATCCACCATGCATCTAGTGTACTAAGTTCAGCATGAAAAAATGGCGTAATGCAATAAGAACGATGACATGATGTAGACAAGATTTATTTATGTAGGAATAAACCCCATCTTTTTACCCTTAATAGCAACGATACATGCGTGTCATGTCTCTTTCTGTCAATGAGATTGAGCACCATAAGATCAAACCCGTCAAAAAGCACATCTTCCCATGGCAAGAAAAATCAATCTAGTTGGCCAAACGAAACCAAAATTTTAGAGAAGAAATATGAGGCTATAACAATCATGCATATAAGAGTTCAAAGAAGACTCAAATGATATTCATAGATAGATCTGATCATAAACTCACAATTCATGGGATCCCAACAAACACACCACAAAAAAGAGTTACATCAAATAAATATCCAAGAACATCGAGGAGAACATTGTATTGAAGATCAAAAAGAGATAAGAATCCATATAGCTACTAGCTACAAACCCATAGGTCTGTGGTAAGCTACTCACGCATCATAGGAGGGGCAACAAGGATGATGAGGAACCCCTCCGCTATCGTTTCCCATCCAGCAGATTGCTGGAAAAAGGCCTCTAGATTGGATCTCGTGGTTCAGGAACTTGCGGCGGCGGAAACTGTATTTCCTCGAATCCCCTAGGGTTTTGGGATTTTAGAGTATTTATAGAGGTGGAAGTCGGTTGAGAGGGTGCCCATGGGCTCCACTACCCACCAGGGCGCGCCTGGGGCCGATGGCGCGCCCTCGTGTCTATTGGGCCCTATCGGTGTCAAAACCAGCAGATCTCGAGTAGGGGGTCCCGAACTATGCGTCTAAGGATTGATGTTAACAGGAGACAAGGGACACAATGTTTTACCCCGGTTCGGGCCCTCTCGATGGAGGTAATACCCTACGCCCTTCTTGATTGACTTTGATGAGTATAGGGGTTACAAGAGTTGATCTACCATGAGATCATAATGGCTAAACCCTAATTGTCTAGCCTATATGATTATGATCGCCTCTACGGACTAAACCCTCCGGTTTATATAGATATCGGAGGGGGCTAGGGTTGTACAGAGTCGGTTTATAGAGAAAGGAATATCCACATCCGCATGCTAAGCTTGCCTTCCACGCCAAGGAGAGTCCCATCCGGACACGGGAGGAAGTCTTCTGTCTTGTATCTCCATGGCCAATTAGTCCGGCCTACGTCACATAGCCCGGACGTCTGAGGACCCCTTAATCCAAGACTCCCTCAGTAGCCCCTGAACCGAGCTTCAATGACGATGTGTCCAGCGCGCAGATTGTCTTCGGCATTGCAAGGCGGGTTCCTCCTCCAAATACTTCAAAGTAGTCCTTGAATAGAGAACTTGTCCGGCTCTGCAAAACAGACACCAGATACAACCACAACATGATATAATATTTAACTAGTCCCATCTACTGGCGGCTTTCGAGGCGAGACGTTACGTCCCCTGCCTGGTCATTATTTCGAACCATCATTCAACCTCTCGCTCCATGTTACGAGACACTGTCTTTATTGGCTCATCTTGTCAAAGCAGATATCGTGCCCACTTATCACAGGATTCTTATCAATATGAGCGTGGGTAATCCAACCGTGTCGTTTGCACGATCCCTTGGGAATAGGCGAGCTTTAAGCCCGTGAGGAGGCGTTTGATATTCATCGCCTTTATAAAGGGATACAAACCCACCTTTCTCCCCCACGCCTACCTCTTCCTCATCCTTTCCAGCCCCGAGCTCCAGCGCCCAGGTCTCGATTTGTTTCATTGCTACCAAGCCTTCTAATCACGTCCGAATCTAGCTCCCCAGGCAGGTGTACGGCCTCCTCGGTCACCAAGGAAGATATCGCGAAGCTCTGGGAGACGAGGTACCTGACTGCAGAAATCCCCCACAGGCTTCCTGTAAAGGGGCAGGTTATTCCCACACCAAGACCTGGCGAGAGGGTTGTGTTCATTTCTCACTTCCTCCGCGGGCTAGGGTTCGCTCTCCACCCCTTTGTTTGCGGCCTTATGTTCTATTATGGACTAGATTTTCACGACCTACCCCCGGACTCCTTTCTCGACATCTCAGCGTTCATCATTATGTGTGAAGCCTTTCTCTACATCCCCCCACACTTCGGCCTATGGCTCAAGACCTTCAGTGTGAAGCCGAAGATAGTCGATGGGGAGTAGGCGGAGTGCGGAGGCGCTATGGTGAGCAAGCTCGCCAATTCTGTCTAGCCAAAGGGCACCTTCCCGAAAACCCACAACTTATGGCAACGGGAGTGGATTTACATCACCGAACCTCGTGGTACCAAATGGGTAGCCACGACTGTGTTCTGATCTTACCCTCCATCACGACTCGCGTCGTGGATTAATAAGGGGCTTGACTGGGGATCAACTGATGAAGTGCAGACGCTGCAAAGTCGTATTCAGATCATCCTCGAAAAGGACACCGGCCTCATTAACGTGATCCAGGTGATGCTAGTTCGTCAGGTTCTCCCGTGTCAGCGACGACCTCTCCGCATGTGGGAGTTCAACCCAGAAGGGCCGCAAACTCTTCAGCAATTCATCAACACAACGCATAGAGGGATGTGGAAACTATTCTTCAAGGCTGAAAAGCAGTGGCCGGACACATCCGAGGACATCGGCCTCGACTGCAACCATCCGGATACCCCGGTAAGTACCCAACTCCTGAACGCAATTTAGTTAATTATCCCATAGTGATGTACTGAGAAACCTATCTTCAACCAGGGCTGGATAAAGAAGGTGGAGCAAATCAGGTGTTAGGCTCCACTTCCCAAAGACTCAGCTGATCCTGTGTTAATGAGGATGCTGGCCCCGGCGCCGTATCAAATGCCGGTGAGGGAGGACAAGAAGAAGAGCAATAGGGCTGAAGGTGGCCTCCGCTCTAAAGGTGTACTGGACACTACATCCGGGGAGGCTGAAGCTCCCTCTTCCAAAGACGAAGATAGAGGGGAAGAAGAAGAAAGGATATCCCTTCCCCCATGGGAAGAAAAGGACTTCCCCCGAAGGCTTGGAGGTGGAGGCACCCAAGAGGGGGAAGATATCCCTGTCAGATGATTCGGGTTCGGAGGACGACGTTGACGCAGAGCTCCTTTTTAGGCACAAGCCCTTTGCCGAATCGTAAGTGGACAAGGATGTTCTAGACATATCCCATTCTTTTTGGTTTTTCAAGGGTAACATTTAAACCATATGTTCGCAGTCCAGCCCGTTATCTAGCTCCACAGTCCTCCTCATCGGGGGACTTGCCTCTGGAGATGATGGAAAGCGAGACGCCTCCACAAGCTTCGCCACCCCTAAGTGCAGACAACTTTGAGGTGTCGTCCCAGAGGATCTCCCCTAACAATCCAGAAGTGCGGGGGATAGAGGAGACAGCGCCCGAAGGTGATATTTCGACTGTCAGGGGTCTAGGGGAGGCGGCCCCCGCGGGGACCAACAATGAGGGGCCCACACTATCCGGTTTACACCCGGAGACGACTCTAGGGTTGAGTAAGCGTACCCTTTTGGAGGGAGTTCGCACTCCCGCCGCAGTCTCCGGGAATCCGGAGGTGCCAGATATACTGATGGGCACATTGCAAAGTGCATCCATCATAGAGGAACATCGTACCTTAATGGGTACGGTAGTTGAGAGGATTCTGTCCGCGAGAAGCGGATTGAACGAAGCCTTCATGAGCCTGCTGAGAGGCTTCGAGGTATGCAATGTAATAATCGCTCTTTTATGCAAAAATGCGCCTGTGTATAGTTAGTAGCCCCTGAGACTTTGGTCAGCTTCCATAGGAAGGCAATCAGAGGATCAAAAAGGATATGCTCAGGAAGTAACATGATTAATTTGAAAACAGGCTGTTATGTCAAAGGTGACTGCCCAAGCCGCGGAAGTTGCAGATTTAAAGCAGAAACTTGAATTAGCTTATGAAGACATTATCCATATTAACAGTCGACTCGACGAGTCACAAGGTATGTTTTGGGACCGCCCGCTTATGCATGTATAATAGTATGAGCATGAAGCTGAAAACTATACAATGTGATATGCCTGACTGTAGATGCTGCTATCGCGCTTGAGACCCTGTGGGCCGAGCTTGCCTAGGCCAAGGAGCAGGCCAGAGTGAGTAATGCGGCTGTCCATTAGGTGGCTGATGATTTAAAGGCCGAACAGGCCACTCAGTGCCAGTGCGGGGAGAGAATATCTGTCATGGAGCGAGAGCTAGAGGATGCCACTGGAAAATGCAAATCACTCAAGGAGGCTAACAAAGCCCAGGCCGTCGAACTCTACAAGGCCTTACAAGAGGCGAGAGAGGCACGGTCTGAGTCTAGAGCGGCTCGGGAGGAGATCCGGCAAGCTGGGGAGATAGCGGCTGGTAAGCCCTTTCTGTTACAGACTAAATTTGGCGACCTGAAGTATGTTCTGCTTAATCAATTGTGGAGTTCTCCAGACGTGCTCTTGGACCTGCCGAAGAGTGTCTCCGACGCGGCGCAGTTCTTCCAAGCGCAGGAAGGTTGTTCTGCAGAGAAGCTTTTCTGGTCACAATTCAACGTGCCACGGAGTCAGGCGTTGCTGAACAAACAGATGGCACAGTGGGCCGACCTCCACAAGATGTCCGGAGCTGCCATGAAGGACGTCGTGGTCCGGCTATGGCTGGCCGAGCCCATTCCGAACAGCTATTTCGGTTTGGTGCAGTAACTTGTCGATGCAGTGCCGCGTATCGACGTCGTCAAGCGGTCGGCGTGCATAGAAGGTGCTCGGATGGCCTTCGCCCATGTCAAGATGTATTGTGCAAACATGAAGGCCACCGATGTTGCGGCTAAAGGCCCGCCCGGCGGCAAGGACCACCGCACACCGGAGCATTATTTTGAGGATGTCCTAGAGGGCGCCCGCTTGATAGAGGGCCAGTGCTCGAAGGACATTATGTTCGAATAGATGCACTGGAATTATGATAACAATATTACGATATATTAAGGATGTGTTGTATTCATACCTTTTTTCTGAAAGTTTTTTCCTCCTGTGTGGCCGTTTTTTATAATCTGAAAGTTTTCCAGTCGTCGGCTTCAGCCCCCTCGCATATAATATGGGGGTGTTCGGATTAGCACCTGATCACTCTTGACCCAACATCTTGGTCCGTAACAGTGGTGTCAGTGCGGCGAACTAGGCAATTGGACTATAGGGCTTTAACACTTTCACTTAGCCATAGGAGTTTTACGGTGGGTCTACGATGTAGCCCCTGGTATGTACGCGGTGATCCGATTACAATTGCGTTACATAAGTGATCGGGAAACGGTCCTTCATGTACGGAAAAATCGCTAATGATTGTAATAAATTGCTGAGTGGCTGACCAGCTCTCGCCGCATCATGACAGTCAGTTTTCAGCTTTCTCTACTAAGGTGCTTAACCAGACGAACCAGAAATACAATCACAGTAGTTCTCCCTTTACTACCCTAGCCGATCAGACGGAGCATAAGGTCGCAAGCAAAGGAGCTGGGCAACTCAACTATTGACCAAAGACATGATTCGGAGCCGATGCATATAATGTCGAACTCGGGACGCCGAATTGTGCTGAAAAGCTGCTCGGACTTTTGTTTGGCAACACATATGTTGCCTTATAGAGCCCCTGGCAATTTTTATGCCAAAGTGTGTACGTGGAACCACATAACTGACGGAATAAAAATGATACCAAATAAGAATTTTGGTTCACTAAAATCTGATTGATACGTCAAAACGTGATCTTACAGAAGGTACCATAATCACCAAGGCCATTTTACATACCGGGGTCTTAGGGCGAAGGGAAAAGCTCTATACAGGTCCTTGAACGAAGTTGTGGTCTTCCTGCCGCACATCTGCGCCGCTTTTCGCCCAGATAAGAAAGATTTCTTTAAAGGAATGGTCTTCGGCCATGTATACGGAACCGGGCTCGGAAAGAGTCCTCGTGGGTCCGAAGAATGAGTAGGTGTTGATTCACCTGCGATAAAAAAAGGAAGGATGATTAAACAAAGGGCAAGGCCGTATAAGGTCGAACCTTTGTATAGGCCTGTCCGTATATTGCCTCCGCCGATGCCCAAGGTATTTTGAGTGCATAATTGTGCACGCGCGGTAGGAACTCCGCAGATGTACGTGGCGGTCGACGGAGGCTAGGCTGCTAATCCAGCCCTGTAGTTGCCGGACTGCCGGTATGTAGGACTGGTCGGTCCTGCGTGGGGAAGTCTGATGGCTTGACAGCCGAGGGGCTGTGCGGCTTGATAGGGCCACTTTGTACTTCGGCCACAATGGCCGTTGTATGCTCCTTAGTGCGGAGGGAGCACTCACTGTTTCCATTGATTGTAATGACGCCATGTGGACCGGGCATCTTGAGCTTCAAATAGGCGTAATACGGGACCGCATTAAAGCGGGCAAAAGTAGTTCATCCAAGCAGTGCGTGATAGCTGCTACGGAAGGGGACGATGTTGAAGATCAAGTCCTCGCTTCAGAAGTTGTCCGGCGAGCCGAAGACTACTCCCAGCGTGATTGAGCCCGTATAGCGGGCCTCTTTTCCAGGTATTACTCCTTTGAAGGTAGTTCTATTAGGTTTGATTCTCGACGGATCAATGCCCATTTTGCGGATAGTGTCCTGATAAAGTAGATTGAGACTGCTGCCGCCATCCATGAGGACTCACGTAAGATGGAATCCGCTGATGATTGGATCGAGGACCAAGGTTGCCGAACCTCCGTGATAGATGTTGGTTGGGTGGTCCTTTCGATCGAAGGTGATCGGATAAGCCGACCATGGGTTAAATTTGGGGGCGACCGGCTCCCTGGTGTAGCCGTCCCGTAGTGCGCGTTTGTGCTCCCTCCTAGGGATATGTGTGACATATATCATTTTCACTATTTTTACTTCGGGGGGAAATTGCTTCTGTCCCCCTGCGTTCGGCTAACGAGGCTCTTGGTCATCATCGTTGCTTTGCGACCCCTTTCCCTTGTGTTCAGCATTAAGCTTACCGGCTTGTTTGAAGTCCCAACAATTGCTGTTGGTGTGGTTCGCGGGTTTATTGGGAGTGCCATGAATCTGGCAAGGCCGATCGAGTATTCTATCTATATTGGATGGGCCATCTCTGTTTGCCTTGAATGGCTTTTTCCATTGGCCGGGTTTGGAGCCACTGAATCCAGCGTTAACTGCCGTGTCTTGCGTTCCTTCATTGTTGTTTCTATGCTTGTGCTTGTCGCGTCGTGGCTTGCCATGGACGTCCCTGGTTTCGGAGGTACCAGGGTCGCTGGTGCTATTGCTTCTGTGAGCAAGCCGGCTGTCTTCTCCCGTGCAGAAACGGGTCATAAGTGCAGTGAGGGCTGCCATGGACTTCGGTTTTTCTTGGCCGAGGTGTCAGGCGAGCCACTCGTCTCGGACGCTATGTTTGAAGGCCGCGAGGGATTCTGCATCCAGACAATCCACAATCTGGTTCTTTTTGATTAGGAACCTTGTCCAAAGCTGTCGGGCCGATTCCCCGGGTTGCTGGATTATGTGGCTAAGGTCATCGGCGTCTAGGGGCCGAACATAGGTACCCTGGAAGTTGTTTTTGAATGCATCCTCCAGGTCCTCCCAACTACCAATAGAATTTTCAGGTAGGCTGTTCAGCCAGTGTCGTGCTGGTCCCTTAAGTTTGAGGGGGAGATATTTAATGGCGTGTAGATCGTCACCGCGAGCCATGTGGATGTGGAGAAGAAAGTCTTCAATCCATACTACGGGATCTGTTGTGCCGTCATATGATTCGATGTTCATGGGTTTGAACCCTTCTGGGAACTGGTGCACCATTACCCCATCAGTGAAGCATAGGGGGTGTGTGGCGCCCCTATGTCGAGTCGTGTCGCGGCGCAGTTCGGATGAAGTCCGTGTGCGGTTTTCGGCCGGGGCATGGTTATATTGGCCGCGCTGGGATGGGTAACCGTCTTCTCGCGCCGGGGCGTGCCCCCACGATCCGTAGATTGATCTGGTTTGACATGTTTTATTTTCCAGGTCTTTTAGGTCATATGTATACCCTTGAGCCGTTGTTTCTCTGCTTTTATGATGAGGTGGAGCGGGCTGGTGTTCGGCATCAGTTGCCGTTCTGCCCTAGCCACATGGTGGTCGGTTGGTTCCGTCAGCCGCATTATGTGCGGGCGGTATGGGCTCCGGCGCCTCGCCGTCGAATTGGGGTAGCTGCTTACGCTTCGGGTAACTCTTTGTTGGCGTTCGAGGCCATACTCTTTGGCTGCCAAGACATTAGTCCATCTGTCGTTGAGCAGATCTTGGTTAGCTTGCAACTGTTGATGTTTCTCTTTGAGGCTTCTAACTGTGGCTATGAGCTGGAGCTTGAAGCGCTCTTGCTCCAGGGGTTCCTCTGGCACGATAAAATCATCATCGCCAAGGCTCACGTCGTCTTCGGAGAGTGGCAGATAGTTGCTGTCCTCCGAGTCTTCATTCCCTGTTTGCTTGTCCAGATCAATTTGCCCGTCCTCCCGACCGTCCTGTTCGGAGGTTGGCTCGACGGGGTCTTCTTGGTCTTCGGCGTCGTTCGGAGTGTTGTTCTCTCCGGTGCCAGTATTGCTGTCTTTTCGACGGCGTGATTTAGAACGGCGCCGCTGACGTTGGTGCTTTGGTTGTATCTCAAGAGGTGTATCCTCAACTGGATTTTTCTCGTTATAGCTATTATCCTCTTTGGGTGTATCTACCATGTACACGTCATACGAAGAGGTGGCCATCCATCATCCGGTAAATGGTGTGTTTTGGGCCTGCTCTTCTCCGGCATCCATATCGTCGATGTCTTCAGAGCCGTAATCAAGCATGTCGGTTAAGTCCTCGATAGTGGCTATGAAGTGGGTGGTGGGTGGGACGTAAAATTCCCCGCTCTCAGCCCCTAGTCCGGGCTGGGCATAGTTTGGACGTTGCTCCTCTGTAACAACGAGGGATCGCACTAAGTCCAGAGCCTCGCTTAAAGGCGAGGTTCGGTCAGGGAGAAGAGAGTTCCTGGAGTGCGGCGAGAAGAGAACTCTTTGGCCGAGCTCGCACGATGATCACTTCGAGGGTTCGGGGCTAGTGTTCGGAGAGGTGTCCGGATTCATGATGATTGCCGGTGATACTGCTTCCTCCGGCTCTCCCGTACTAGGCTTAATAGCCGCAGAGAGTCCGGTGGGCTTGGGAATCCCGTCTTCGGACCTGGAGACGCGCTCCGAATTTAAGGCCAAAGTGGAGGTTCGGGTCGCGAACCCTTGGAAGATCAAGTCTCCTCGGATATCAGCGACATAGTCCAGATTTCCAAAACTAATCTGGTGACCAGGGGCGTAGTTGTCGATCTGCTCTAGATGGCCAAGCGAGTTGGCCCGCAGTGCGAAGCCGCCGAACACAAAGATCTGGCCGGGCAGAAAGACCTCCCTCAGGGCAGCTTTGTTGTAGATGACTGATGGAGCCATCGAACCTTCTGGCGACGACACATTGGAACTCTCAATGAAAGCACCAATGTCGGTGTCAAAACCGGCAGATCTCGGGTAGGGGGTCCCGAACTGTGCGTCTAAGGATTGATGGTAACAAGAGACAAGGGACACAATGTTTTACCCAGGTTCGGGTCCTCTCGATGGAGGTAATACCCTACGTCATGCTTGATTGACTTTGATGAGTATAGGGGTTACAAGAGTTGATCTACCACGAGATCGTAATGGCTAAACCCTAATTGTCTAGCATGTATGATTATGATCGCCTCTACGGACTAAACCCTCCGGTTTATATAGATACCAGAGGGGGTTAGGGTTGTACAGAGTCGTTTTATAGAGAAAGGAATATCCACATCCGCTCGCTAAGCTTGCCTTCCACGCCAAGGAGAGTCCCATCCGGACACGGGAGGAAGTCTTCTGTCTTGCATCTCCATGGCCCATTAGTCCAGCCTACGTCACATAGCCCGGACGCCCGAGGACCCCTTAATCCAAGACTCCCTCAGGCCCCACTAGCCTCCTCCCGTGTGCTCCTTTGGCTCCCTGGATGTCTTCTGGGCAGAAAAAAATCTTCAGAAAGTTTCGTGGCATTTGGACTTCGTTTGGTATTGATATTCTGCAAAGTAAAAATCAAGCAAAAAAACAACAACTGGCACTGGGCACTATGTCAATAGGTTAGTCCCAAAAAATGATATAAAGTTGCTAATAAATGTATATAAAACATCCAAGATTGATAATATAACAGCATGGAACAATAGAAAATTATAGATACATTGAAGACGCATCAAGGCCTAGGTATTTTTCCTCATATGTGTTCCGCTGCATGTGCAATACTAAGCGCATCTCAGTCTGATGCGCCACCGTACATGATTCCCCAAACATGATGCTACATTTAGCAGAGTTTATAAGTTGGCCGGTTGCAATCTCATAGGTCCCTAAATCTTTTTGGACCTCCATAGCTTGGTTATTATCTACCTTGAAGAACAAGAGTGTGTCATGCGCAAACAACAAGTGCGAGATGCACGGCGCACACTTCCATATTTAGAGGGGGTGGAATCTTCTCTATTCCACACCATACTTCAGCAATACAGATAGACCATCAACAACCAACAGGAACAAAAACAAGCGGAGGCGGTCACCTTGCCGAAGCCCACGCATCGGTGCAAATGAGTCCAACAGGGTTCCATTGAATTTAACTGAATATCTCACCAAGGTAACCCACGTCATAATCCAGTCCACCCACCCGCAAGCAAAACCCATATTTTGCATCATTTGCTTCAAGTATATCGAGTCAACCTGGTCATACGATTTTGAGAGATCAAGTTCATGTAAACAAAAAATCCTCTCTAGATTCTTTTCTTGCTAAATATGGTAGATGCACTTAGGTGCCAAAAGAGCATTGTCAATGATCATCCGGCCTGGCACAAAAGCACTCTGAGCCGGCAAAATAATTTCATCCATTAGTGGTATAAGCCGCTTCACCAAGTGCTTAATAACCTCCTTGTATATATATGGTATTGCAAAGACTAATGGGTCTAAAGTCAGCAAGTTTTATTGGATTATGTTTGATTGATCAGTTTCACATGCACATGCTTACATTATGCCTATTCGCTTTCATGAGAGATGGTACTAGTGAGCCTATGAACTCTAGTTCAACTTCCTCCATGAGATGGCCTCCAAAACTCATTTACTTGCACATTTAATTCACATATTACTTATTCTAAAAATTCAAAATACGTCATACCACATTATATCTTTATTACTTGTTTCAACTAGTAAAGTTTCCAAGATTGGTAACCTCACTATAACCGTTTGGGGCACAAGTAGGTCATTTATAGTATTTCAATACTACTCCGTGATCATACCGTAAAAGGCTCTCATCTCCCTTTATACATATAGCATCAAACTATCATACATAAGTCTCATCGAAACGACACAACAAATCACACAACCACATAGGAACACACAAAGCAACAAGAAAAAAGAGGTTTTGGTAGGGGCAGCAACACAACAAGCCCGCCTAAAGGGACTCAGCTGGGACGCCGTTGTCATCGCCATCACCAAACCCTTCTCCTTTACAATCGCCATACTTCCTCCATTCATGTGTGAGTATTCGGTTGCAGACACATTAGATGGATTGGAATTTGGTGATGCCAATCTTGTAATAGTGCTATCATGTTAGGGGTTTGATTAATGGTGTGACTATTGTTCTCAGTCTATTATGGATGCAACTTTGCTATGCTTAATGCTTGACTAGAGCACGAATACAATGAAATCTGATCTGAAGCATTCATCCACATCAACTGTGGAGCATCAAGCACAATGGTTTGGTGACCGTGACTTTCTCTTGGTGAGGAGGTGAATTGCGGTCCATTTTGATTTAGTGCTCACATTTGCACCCACATGTACACGTTTAGTATAATGAAAAGTCATGATATTCATGAATTTATCTTTGTCAGATGTAGGCGTGTGTCGATATGTGGGCGATTACAGGCGTGTGTTCGGATGTGTAAGCGTGTCGACGTTTGCAATTCGGTAAAATGGTCCAAGTTAAAGAAAAAACAACGATCAGTGTTACTTGACTGAACAAGTTTGTCCGAGAAAAATAGTGCACTACTAGCATTTCTGTATCTGAGTTCGTTAAATATTTCCAGTTGCATGCAACAGCTTGTCACAATAAAGGTGGCATCTTCATCTCCTGACCTTTACGAGTGGCATCATGAACTCTCCCCAGCTGCACTAATGATATTTCAGCAAAATCCAACGGGAAGCAAACAAGCGAAAGATTCCATGCACGTCACAATTAGCTAGCTAGCCAGCCATGCTTAGCTTTTCTCTGCAGCTCGATCAGAAGACCCAAAACACTCCGGCAGCATCTAACTACACCACGACTCACCGTGGGACAACCCCGCCGGCCGTCTCGCCGGTGAAAACAAAAAGCAACTCAAAGGTAGACCAAGATGGCTTAGCTTGGCTACATAGTGTCCATTGTGGCGTGTTGTTGGCGCCGCCGCATGCCGTCGAGGATGAGGGGCTCGTCGACGTTGTCGACCTCGACGTCGCCGCCCTCGGTCACGTAGCTGCAGGCCACCTCCGAGGACATGGCGGCGGACGGCCTCACCGCCCGGAACTTCTGGCGGCAGCTGAAGCAGGTGATCTGGAGCAGCGTCGCGTTGACCTGCCGCACGGCGTGCTCGCGGAGCGCGTGGGCGCGGCTCAGCTCCACCTGCGCCAGGTGCCGCATGCGCTTGGCGCTCGCCAGCTCCTGCTCGGCCAGCTCCCCCTGTCGCTTCGCCTGCGCGCGTGCCTCGTCCGCGGCGGCCTTCTCCGCCATCGCTTGCCGCAGCTCCTCCCGTGCCTCCTGCATGGTCCTGGCCGCGGTGCCACCGCTGGGCTCGCCCACGTCTCTCCTTCCACGGTTGTCGCCGCTGCAGAAGCCTATTGAAAGCTGCAGCTGCATGGCGGCGTTGTCTCCCTGCGAGATGGGCGCCGGCGGTGACTGTGGCGCTGCGTACCACGACGGCGCCACGCCCAGAGGCGCAGCCGCACCGACCGTGCTGCCGCTGGACGGCGGCATGAGCTGCAGCTCAAGGTTGTGCCCGCCACGGCCACGGCCATCGGGCTGCGGCGTCCGCGGCGACGGCACCTGCTGTTCGAACCGGTGGAACGCGGCGGGGTTCGGACTGCGCATTGCCGCGGCGCCGGGCCAGCTGACGGCGCTGATGACGACGTCGCTGGACGGGCTGGTGCTGGACGCTGTCCGGGAGCGAGACAGCGATATCGCCGGCGGCGGCGCCTGCTGCTGCGACGACGGGGCGGCCGCCACCCCACACGCCGGCGCTGCCACTCCCGCCCCCGCCTGCGGGCAACCGGCGGTGCACGTGTCCTGGTGCTCTATGAAGCTCTCCACCCTGCACCACATTTCCACGAGCCCACCCATTAGTTAGAGAGAGGGCCGGCGACCAACAATCACATATTCACATCGACGATCAATCACAACAGCACTAGTACGTATACTCGTATGGTCAAGAGGAGCATGAATTAGCAAGGACTGAGGATACCAACAGCAAGCGAGCGAGAAAAGAGACTTTATTGCATGTGCTGAGAGGAATTTATGTTGCTGCCCGGCCGCGGGTCCAAAGGCTTGGATCTACTCTACATGTTGCTGCCATGACTTGTGAGTAGTATTATTATATTATATTGCGATCCAGGGCGGCATGGATCGATCGTAGGCAGCAATTGTCAGGTAGCAGCAGTGCGAGTATGAGATTTTGGCCCCGGGCGGGCTAGGCGGGCTAGGCTAGCGTGCGCAGATTAAATGGGGGGCGCTGCCTGCCGCTGTTGCAGCGCTCGCTCGCGTCCGACGACGGACGCAGAAACAAATGCGCGAGCAAGCAAGAAACCAACGGAGGTGTGCGCACGCAGACACAGGGAAAGGGGCTGGGGCTGCTCTGCGCTCCCCCTCGGAAATTGTGCCCTGATCCGCACCCTCCGATAAAGAAAGAGAAAAGGAAGGAGAAGTGAGCCCCAGCCGTGTGCCGTGCTGCAGAGAACAAAGAAATCCTTTCCCGGAGAGAGAGAAAGAAAGAAAGGGGGGAAGGAAATACATCCGCCTTTCTGTCCCGCATTGAACCGGATCGAGCCGGCCGGGAACTGCTCGAGCTTGCTTGCTTGCTTGTTGTAAAGAAAGAAAATGGCGTTCGATGAGTTGGAGGGGCGGTGGGGAAGAAGAGAGAGGGGGAGGTTGATTGCTTACCGGGAGAAGACGCGGCCGCAGTCGCAGGAGTGGCCGCGGGTGCCGCAGGTCTTGAGGTGGGCCTTGTAGTCGGAGTGGACGGCGTAGGCCTTGGAGCAGCGGCTGCAGGCCCACTGGCGGTGGCCGCTGTGCTTGCGGCGGAAGTGCTTCTTGATGCCGACCAGGTCGCCCAGGGCGTGGGAGGGGTCGTGGTGCAGGCAGCTCGGCTCCGGGCACACGAACACGCGCTTCCGCGCCGCCTCGCCGGCCTCCCGCTTCAGCAGCTTCCACGGCACCTTGTGCCGCCGCCGGTGCATCTGCAGGTTCTGGTCGCGCTGGAACCCCTGGTTGCAGATCTCGCACACGTACCGGTCCGACTCCAGCAGAGTCCGCGGCGACAGCGACACCACCTCCGCGTCCGGGTCTGCAACATCATCAGCGTTAGCGCTAGTTTTTCCACTCCACCATTGCGTACCTACCAGTAGCTAGCCGGGCTATCATGCAATTAGATGCAATGGCGTACGCTGCGTACCTGGTGTCCCGGCCGGCCGGCGTTTCCTCTTGGTCGCGGGGGAGCCGGTGGCGATCTGCAGCGACGACCCGAACGGAGGCTCCGCCGTTTCCTCGTCGGTAGGCGGCCCAGCCATCGGCGCGCAAGAGCCCAACATGGCTTCCTTGCCAGCAACTCGCTCAGAAGAGGAGAGAGAGAGAAAGAATCCTCCTTCCCCTCTCTAGCTCGCCTGATCAAGAGAGCCTATCTACACGATGGAAACGGAATGCGTTCCGCTGCCTATATAGGGAGGGAGAAGAGATGAACCAGATGTGGGGGAGTGGTAATGGGCTCCGAAGGGGGCTAATGATCTACAACAAGAGCGAGCGTTCGGAAGGAATTAAAGGTGGAAAGGAGGGAGGGAGGGAGGGGGGAGGGGGAGGAGGGAAGAAAGGGTCTCGGAGTTGGCTTTTGTGAGCTGCTACAGAGACAACACCAAAGGAGGAGAGAGATGCGACGAGAGGAGAGAGGGAGAGGGAGGAGGCAGGCAGCTTTCCACCGGCTTTAGGTTTCAGCAGCTTTCTTTGGGATTATATGGGGAGGGAAGAGAGAGGGAGTGAGAGGGGAGGGGGGAGAGCTGGAGTTGGTAAGTACTTCTGGGGTTTGTGCCTTAATTGTCCTTGCAGGGCCGCAGCTAAGGACAGGAGGAAGATGATGAGCGAACGAGGGAGGGAGGAGGAAGATGCATGGCTGGCTGGCTGGCGTCTCAATAAACTAAGGACTTTTTAAGGGAGTTTGCACAGATGGATGGATATACGTTTGGGGTAGCTCGCAATCGTTGTCTAGCTAGCCACGCACAAGAGAACAAATGCTACAGAGAGAGAAGGGGGGAGAAGAATACTGTACAATGAGCTTTAAAAAATTATGGAATGAAATTCAATAGTTTATGAACGTATTGTTTTTTTTTTCTCTTCCACTATACTATTTGGGTCGCCATGCTCTGGGCATGCAGCGGGGTCTTGTTAAAAGAGCAAGATCTTCTCCAACATAACCGTCACATGCATGGGGAATGCTTGCATGCATCAAGTGATTCTATTCCACAATGCTCCATCAGGTTAGTTTATAGCAAACGGAACTGGTAATCGAACTGCCGAATTTCTGAGCAGCTATTTGGGTCTTGTGCACTTTTGTTATTCCTGTGTTTGGAACAGGTTGGCAGCACTTCAGGGACAAACTGGAGCACGTGCTCTTCTGTGAAAAATACCAACTCCAGAGTTCTAGCTAGTAAGCAAATAAGATAATTTAAACGCTGTAGTACTATATACACTTGTAACATTTCATATAAAAATAGTTGCACATTATGTGAACACAATTTGAGGCTAAAACCTATTTATTCAGATCATTTGCCTCTTTTAATCTAGTGCACTAAAAATACCCTTCAATAAAATTTACTTATATATGAACGTTTGTGTTCATTGTTTTCTAAGATTTTTTTCATCCGGGCGAATTGAGATGCTGATCTATTTATTTGATATGCGGCGATAATGATCATACTTGAAAATTTAGCTCCTTATACAATTGGAACAACTCTGTATGTATGGTCAATTATGTGAACTTGTATATTATGATCTAAGAACAATAAAATAATATATATTTTTTCAATTGTGTATCCCTAGTTGTGACCTTGTGATAAAGTTTTGCGTTATTTCAAAAATCTTGCATCACTTTACCACTTAGTTAGAATTTTATGATGGGTTGCCTTATATTATTGTCTTTCCCAAACTAACAAAAAGGATTCTTTCTTTTTGCGGGGAACAGAACTGGTCCATTTTTCAGGAAGACATGGAAACTCAATGGATAAGTAATTCATGCCTATTTTTCGACACAGTACAATCGTACATACTCACATACACGAACACTTTTGTCAGGGTCTATGCAATATGATATCATATCAATGTGGCGCAATGTTTTCTTTCTTCCCGAGAAAAAAAAAGAAAGGCTGCTAGGCGTTTAGGGCCGGCGCCACCGCCGTTCTGCCTTGTCTCCTGTGGCGTTAGAGCCATGGAGACGCAAGAGAATCCCGGCCTTTAACGACGGGAGAGTTCATGCTGCGTTCTTAGGGTATTTTTAGTCTGTTTAGGGTTTGTGTCCTGTTCAGAAAGGCGAGGCGGCGGTGACTCCTTGAAAATGGAATAAGGTTCTCCCTGCCTTTCCCGTCCTGGCGGTGCATATCGCGTCGCCAGAGGGCGTGTGAAGGTGTGGCTTCGACGGATCTTGTGGGATTCGGTCGGTTTTGTCTTCAGTGGATCTGTGTGTATCCAATCTCCGTTCGTCCATGTTCATGTGTCTACATGTCGGATCCTTTCGATCTATGCTTCCCTTCATCGGCGACGGTTGTTGATCTGTTGTGCTGGTCCTTTGGGGTCTTAATTAGCACGATGAATTCCCAACAGTCTACTACAACATGGTTTGCCCGGATCCGGCGAGGGAGGGCTATGACGGTGGCGCAGCTTTGGCTCGCTTCAATATTTATATTTGTTGTATCAATGACATATAACTTAGATGTGTAATACTTATGGCACATCTAAATGTGCTTTAGCAAAACTGTATAATCTACCCTTTCTGTTTGGGAAAAGGAATAAAATTACGTAAACTGCACCGCACATGATTACTACTACTCCTGCCTCGTGTGCAGGCACAGGAATCGTACCGGCCATAAATATTTTACCAGGCTGTTACTGTTTGTACCTTGACCCATGGCGTGTAATTAAACAAGTAAAAATGTTTGTGTTCTAGCATGATTAAATTACACTGTTCCCAAATCTCAGTGTCCTGATTAGCAAGTATCTTTTGTGCAAGTATCTTTTGTCATTCTCCCGAGAAGGATCCGAGCCTGGTGGTAGATAGGAATGATTGATTTGGAAGCTTATGCAATTGATTAGCTAGATTGCTTAGATTAACTAGTTAAGATATTTTATGCTGTGCCAGTTAAGTACGTTGCCGCCAAGCTCCAAATGGAAGATCTTCTTGGTGCTCGAGGCGGACCAAGTCTGTTTTGTTCGTACGTGACCTAAGTAATTGGACTTCTTGACTTGTTTGCTGCTAGTTTTTCTGTTTTTCCCCAGATGGCCCTTGAAACGTACTCCCTCCCTAAAGAAATAGGACCGAAAATATAAAAGCGTTTAGATAACTAAACTAGTGTTTTAAACGCTTTTATATTTCTTTACAGTATATTTTTTTCATTGAAATGAATGGCTTAACCCTTATTTCTTTCGTGTATACAATAAGAAATCACAGTTTTGCTAAAAATTATGTAGTACTAGCAATTTATGTGGATTTGTTGTGTTCTAAATGATTTGAAAATAAAATAGATTATCTGTTTAATTGTCTTCTCTTGCAAAAACAAAACTGTTAAATTCTCTTGTTATTATCTGCACATCTCAATCTTGAAGAGTCCAAATTTCAGCAATAACTGCATGATAATGTCTCCTGAAAAAACTGCATGATAATGTCTCCTGAAAAAACTGCATGATAATGTTAATGATTAACGGATCTCGTAGAAGGCTGATGGATGACTACGTAGCCTTTTTTGGTAGTATAGGTGTACTTGTGGATGTGAACCTAGCTAGCCTTGCTGTTCAAATGTCTATAGGCCAGGGGTACTCTCTGTACGTTCAAAAAATTAGGTACTCTTTTGTACACGAATTTAGCAAATTACTGCTAGTAGAGATTAAACGGTTGTTCTCTGCTTGTATATGAACCAAGGATCTGATCCAAAGATAAAAACCACATTAACTTCTGTCAGAACAACACTAGAGACAATGGCTATTAAGAGGACCAGTAATTATGAGGTTGTTGAACACCAGGCCAGGCACACAGTTGCTTGCTCCAGGATGCAACATGTGTATCTCATTACATTTTGGTTCTTGATTGGCTGGAACGTACAATCCTGTACAAGAATAACTTACTTATCTTCACCAAGTACTATTACACATTTATCTTCTTTCAAAATACTGTTGCCACGTACCCACTGATTGGCAAACATCGTTGTTGTTCTGTGACCACGATAACATCGTTCATTTCGTCAATATACTTTTTGTAAAGGATCCGGATCTGCTACAAAAAATCATCATAAGTACAAAGCACATCAAATATCATAAAAATTATATCGAGGACATTTGACCAACGAAAGACCACTACCGCCGTCGGAATAAGCCGCGATGAGCCAATGTCGCCGCTCCCCTATCAGAGCAAGCTTGAGTTTGAAGTTGACAGCCCAAAAGTCTTTATGCACGTGCCCCTAAGGACCAACACCCCAGAGTCGCAGTCATCACCATTGAACCATTGAATGGATCGGAATCACCTGACACCAAAGCTCGTCGTCGCGCACAGACGGCGAGAAACCCTAACCTCACCAAGGAGACAAAATGAACCTGTCAAAGCTCCATCAACCCCGTACCAACGGACGAACTTGGGGAGGATCGGGGCCCAGAAGACCATCTCGAAAATGAAGCGCAACCATCCACCTGAGCATTGCTCCTGCGAGGAAAAATACACTAACCTAAAGTACTAGCTGAAGCTGAGGCATCAGAATCCTTCTCGCTACCACCGACAGCCTGAGTGGTATGTAGATCCACGGGCTTGCCTGCAAAGATGGAGAGGACAAGTGTCCAAGTTGTCACACACATGAGAGGGAAAGAGTCACGAGACGGAACGCTCGTCTCTGTTTTTTCATAAGCATTTTTCTCAATATACTCGGTGTTTAATAATCAAATACCTCGTACTATAAGTAATTTGTTCCCAAACTGGTTCAAGGGTGTAAGAGATACTCTAACCCATCCAAAAATTAGTTCTAAAAGATCCATCTCCATAACTTAATTCCACAAATTGAGTATTGATAGGATTGCATGTAACTCATCTCTAAAACATAACTCCAAAGATTAGGGTTTTGTGCTAAATTGTCCTTTTCTGGCACTGAAAACATAATATTTTTGAAAAACAAAACATAACGTAAACTTGTTCAACTAAACTTTTTGTACCATTATTCTTTTATTTGATAATATAATTTGCGTTAGCTAATTCGCCTAATGTCTTCAGTAAAAAAACCATGATACTATAGGCTTTGTGCATGTTGTAACTTCACTTAATAATATTATTATTTTGTTCTAATATTTTAATGTGCAGTGGGTGGTTCACTTGTTGTCCCCTGTAAAAAAATGGTACTAAATAATCTGATGACTTCATCACATAAATATCCACAACTAAACATAAAAATCACATAGTTATACATAAATGTCATCATAACCATCCATAATTACAGCTAAACACCACATAAGCACCACACAAACTATTTATTGTACTTCTTCTACAACTCGAACATGTAGTAAAATGTGCCATCCTGACGACCGTGTGAGCTTATCGGCCTCGCCATCGGCTTCCCCAATTTTGTATCGTTTAGAGAGCTTCCACTAATAGTTGGGGTCTTCGTTGTCGAAAATAACCATGACGTCCTCGCCCTTGTATGTGGGCTCGGCAACCTCCTCCTCAGCCTTACCCTTGCCCTTCACGGAGGCCTCAGCAGCTAGCCTCCAACTTGACCATCTCCGTATCTGGGCTCACAAAAGAGCCCCTCCGCCCGAAAAGTGCAAACAGAGGACAGGGTCAGTGGAGGACTTAGTGAAACACATTTCCACTTTGCAAATAAAATAAAATTGTATGTATATAATACGTTCAAGTAAATTTTCATAACAATATAAGTTTTCACAGTCTTTTTTTTGAAACTTGGAAATATCATTTTTAAATCATTTGAAATAAAGTCCTCCAATGTCCATGTCCTCAAGAAGTTCACACTCCTCCTTTGCTTCCCTATTTTGGGCCCAAGCCGATATTTCGAAGAACTATTTCATCCCTCTTTCTTTTGCGAGTGATTTTCATCCCTCTTTCTTTTGCTAGTGATTTTCATCCCTCTTTATAGATAAAGCCAATCCGATAGCTAGATTTGACCGTGAGGGAACTCTCCAACATGCAAATCAGTTGCTTAACAGAATTTGGAGTGTCCGGGACTCGAGAGTGGCTTGTTGGAGTAATCCTACGTGATCCGTACTTGGTCTGGCATTGCGTGTGTGAGTGACGCAATAAATCTCTCCCTTGCTAAAATAATGTGCTCATCCCACGAATCAATATAAACCACTTAGGACATGCTTACAGTGGAATCACTGCAGCGCACTGTAATGATTGGTACTACCACTGCTGGTCTACTAGTACACTTTAAGGCTGCATCATGACGAACAGAAATGAACGAGCCAAAATTAAAAGGCAAAGATGGGTAGTCAAGTAGACCAACCATGCATGCAAAAGTTGGTCCTGGCCATGGAAAACGTTGGAAGTTGGTATAGGGGAGAGCACAGTTGCTACTGCTGTAAAGTTTTGGCTGAATTTGGCGCATCATCAGATTTGACCGCCGCCTCGTGCGACGCCTCCTGGATTGACCATACGTACATACTATCGATCTGCCATCTGCGATCCAAGCGGCCAAAGAAGTTCAAGGAAGAACTCTCTTATACATCACTGTTCATCGGTGTAGAGCTGGAGCTGAATCCACAACCTGAATGTGAATGGAGCTGACCCCATTGGAGCTCTCTGCTGGCCTGGCCGGCTTCGGCGTACTAACAAGAGAACAAAACTGAAGCACACAAACCATGAGCAAAATGTAAACAGAAGGGCAGGCTATGGGTGCATCGGGTGTTCCGGGGCTGTGGAAATGCAGACATATGGTGAATTGTTGGGTCCTCGGGTTATATTTTGGTGTGGGATGCTCCTGCTGTCATGCATGCTTTGCGACTGTATACGGACAGGGGCGACGGAAGCCTTGGAGTTTGGAAGGGGTCAAATACAGTGCGAGGATGGATGGATGGGGTCATGGTCTCGTCCAGCTGCGATGCGAGAGCCAGACACCCCGCTTGTGCTTTGAGAGCGATCTAACGAGGAGACAGTACGGCCAGTGGCTCACCACCCATCCAGGACATGTCCGATCGGCCTGGCTCGTACTACGACCCCCAAAAGAACAAAAAAGGTACGGGAACAGACTGAGAGTGGCGCCGATCCATCCGAAAACCTAGCTACCTCTCTTCTGTGATGAACCTTCTTTTGTTACCTCTTTTTTGCTAATTTCTTTTGTTACTTCTTCTAGATTATTTCTAGTGCTCCTCATGTGGTTTGGCAGTGGGTTATCAGATACTCTCCTTAAAATAATGGACTGTTATATTATCAGAAGATGTACTATTTATACTTAGATTTTCAGAAACAAAGGGGAAACTATTATTCAGTGGATGCGTGTGCTGGTCCCTTCCGGCGATCATATCGACCGGCCCTGCACGAGGTGCAACGCATACATCTGCTCCAGCTAGCTGCACGCTAGATCGACGAGCAGGCTCTGGCTACTGGAGCAAAGGCGATTAATAAAGAATTGTTAGATGAACGGAGTTTTGATTGGAGGGGGCCGTGCCGGGGAGCCCTCGTGTGATGGATGGATCGACCCGACAGACGTGGAGGCTCTGTGTGTGTGTGTTGCGTTTGGTAATGCCAAAAGGAATGTGAGGACCCACGCCCGGCCGGGGAGAAGACACGGAGCCAACGCAATTATTCTCCCACAACTACTGTTGCACACATGCATAAAGGCACGAGGTCGGCCTAATCGTGGGTAGCTTCAAACCGAAGTAAACCCTCGCCGATGGATCGAACGGGTTGCGTTACTGCTAATTCATTCTTGGCCTTCATGCTCCACGCATCATGGGACTGTAATCTGATCCAGGGCTCCGATAACCTCCGGGAATTGGCCGGGGTACATGCTCAAAACCGGGATTTGAATTATTTTTGAAGCATGTTTCTTTATTATTAAAGGCGAGTTGATACGTTTGCTTCCTCGTCTCCATGATTTTTTTTTCTTTCATCTTCTCTACGTTGATTTTTTCCTGTTCACGCCCCTTTGATCTAAAATAATCTAAACCAAGTCGATACTTTACTTTCCTTGTCCTAGTGAAAATCATGTCATGCCTTAACTCAATCAAATCTTACCAAAACCATGTCATGCATTCACTCAATCGAATCAAATCAAATCTTACCAAAAACTCAACTAAATCAAAACTTTCATTGCCTTCCTCTACTCTGTGAGTAGTCCAAGGGCGGCAACGGCTGAAGAGCTACAGAACCCAGTGACAAGGGATGACGGGGTACATGCCAGCCAACCAAAAGAGCAGCAGTGCTATGTCAACACTACAAAATTTGCTTTATTTTGCGACGTTTCACTTGTGTAACATATAACCCTTTTTCGTTAGGGAAAATACACTCATGACGTTTTCCGGCCATCACCCCACCGTCACCGAAATGACATCATGAAAAATAAAGTTTGACGATACCACATTTTTCGTCACGCAAGATCACATTTCAGGTGACGAACTAAATAATGTCACCGATGGCCGTTTTTGGCGAAGGCCCAGAATGTCACCTACGATAGCCCAAACTATCACCTAAGATCTTTTTGGCGACAATAATCCTGTCAACGATGATCGGTACGCGGGTTTCGACGGTAAAAGATTCTGACAGGTGGGGGCAGTAGTTGCTGACGTGACTTCTTCCATGTGGGTCCGTCGTGGTTTTTATCGCTGACGGTCCCGTCAGTAGTAACTCGGCGTTAGTCTTGACACTCGGCGTTAGTTTTGACCGGTTAACTCTGCTACTTCTTGAGCTTGCGTTGGTTTTTCCCTTAAAGAGGAAAGGATGATGTAGCAAAGTAAAGATAAGTATTTCTCTCAGTTTGAGAATCAAGGTATCAATCCAGTAGGAGACAACGCACAAATCACCAAATACCTGCACAAACAATCGAACAACTTGCACCCAACGCGATAAAGGGGTTGTCAATCCCTTCACGGTTACTTGCAAAAGTGAGAACTGATAGAGATAGATAAACGATAAAGTCAATATTTTTGGTATTTTTAGTTTATAGATCGGAAAGTAAAAGATTGCAAAATAGTAGATCGGAAATTTATATGATGGAAAATGGACCCGGGGGGCATAGGTTTCACTAGAGGCTTCTCTCAAGATAGCAAATAATACGGTGGGTGAACAAATTACTGCCGAGCAATTGATAGAAAAGCGCAAAGTTATGACGATATCTACGGCAATGATCATGAATATAGGCATCACGTCCGTGTCAAGTAGACGGAAACGATTCTGCATCTACTACTATTACCCCACACATCGACCGCTATCCATCATACATCTAGAGTATTAAGTTCATAAAGAACGGAGTAACACATTAAGTAAGATGACATGATGTAGAGGGATTAACTCAAGCAATATAATGAAAACCCCATCCTTTTATCCTCGATGGCAACAATACAATACGTGCCTTGCTGCCCCTACTGTCACTAGGAAAGGACACCGCAAGATTGAACCCAAAGCTAAGCACTTCTACCATTGCAAGAAAAACCAATCTAGTTGGCCAAACCAAACCAATAGTTCAAAGAGAATTACAAAGATATCAAATCATGCATAAAAGAATTCAGAGGTGATTCAAATAATATTCATAGATAAGCTGATCATAAATTCACAATTCATCAGATCTCGACAAACACACCGCAAAAAAGTAATACATCGAATAGATCTCCAAAAACATCGAGGAGAACATGGTACTGAGAATGAAAGAGAGAGAAGAAACCATCTAGCTACTAGCTATGGACCCGTAGGTCTGTGGTAAACTACTCACGCTTCATCGGAAGGGCAATAGAGTTGATGTAGAAGCCCTCAGCGATCGAATCCCCTTTGGCAGGGCGCCGGAAAAGGTCCCTAGATGGGATCTCACGGGTACCAAAGGTTGCGGCGGTGGAAAAGTGTTTTCATGGATGCCTCTGGTGGTTTGGAGATATTTGGGAATATATAGGCAAAATAATTAGGTTATGAGGTGCACAGGGGGCCCACAAGGGTGGGGCGCGGCCTACCCCCCTGGGCACTCCCTCCGTCCTTGTGGTCGCCTCATGGCTCCATTGACTTCATTCCCAAGTCTCCTGGTTGTCTTCTGGTCCAAGAAAAATCACCGCGAAGGTTTTATTCCGTTTGGTATTCCTTTCCGCGAAACTCAAAAACGGGGAAAAAACAGGAACTGGCACTGGGCTCTAGGTTAATAGGTTAGTCCCAAAAATTAATATAAAATAGCATATTAATGCATATAAAACATCCAAAATAGATAATAAAATAGCATGGAACAATAAAAAATTATAGATACATTGGAGACGTATCAGGCATCCCCAAGCTTAACTCCTGCTCGTCCTTGAGTAGGTAAATGATAAAAATAGAATTTTTGACATGGAATGCTACCTAACATATTTATCCATGTAATACTTCTTTATTGTGGCATGAATGTTCATATTCGTAAGATTCAAAACAAAAGTTTAACATTGACATAAAAACAATAATACTTCAAACATACTAATAAGGCAATTATGTCTTCTCAGAATATCATGGCCAAAGAAAGCTTATCCCTACAAAATCATATAGTCTGGCTATGCTCCATCATCATCACACAAAATATTCCAATCATGCACAACCCCGATGACAAGACAAGCAATTGCTTCATACTTTTGATGTTCTCAAACTTTTTCAACTTTCATGCAATACATGAGCGTGAGCCATGGACATAGCACTATTGGTGGAATAAAATATGGTGGTTGTGGAGAAGACAAAAAGAGGGAGATAGGCTATGGAGATGCCCATCAATAGATATCAATGTGAGTGAGTAGGGATTGCCATGCAACGGATGCACTAGAGCTATAAATTTATGAAAGCTCAAAAAGAAAACTAAGTGGGTGTGCATCCAACTTGCTTTTTCATGAAGACCTAGGGCAATTTGAGGAAGCCCATCGTTGGAATATACAAGCCAAGTTCTATAATGAAAAATTCTCACTAGTATATGAAAGTGACAACATAGGAGACTCTCTATCATGAAGATCATGGTGCTACTTTGAAGCACAAGTATGGAAAAAGGATAGTAACATTGCCCCTTCTCTCTTTTCTCTCATTTTATTTGGGCCTTCTCTTTTTTGGGCCTTTTCTCTCTCTTTTCATTTCCACACTGAAGGAAATATGCCCTAGAGGCAATAATGAAGTTGTTATTTATATTTCCTTATATCATGATAAATGTTTATTATTCATGCTAGAATTGTATTAACCAGAAACTTAGTACATGTGTGAATACATAGACAAACAGAATGTCACTAGTATGCCTCTACTTGACTAGCTCGTTGAATCAATGATGGTTATGTTTCCTAACCATATACATGAGTTGTCATTTGATTAACGGGATCAAATCATTAGAGAATGATGTGATTGACTTGACCCATCCGTTAGCTTAGCACGATGATCGTTTAGTTTGTTGATATTGCTTTCTCCATAACTTATACATGTTCCTATGACTATGAGATCATGCAACTCCCGAATACCGGAGGAACACTTTGTGTGCTACCAAATGTCACAACGTAACTGGGTGATTATAAATGTGATCTACAGGTGTCTCCGATGGTGTTTGTTGAGTTGGCATAGATCGAGATTAGGATTTGTCACTCCGAGTATCAGAGAGGTATCTCTGGGCCCTCTCGGTAATGCACATCACTATAAGCCTTGCAAGCAATGTGACTAATGAGTTAGTTGTGGGATGATGCATTACAAAACGAGTAAAGAGACTTGACGGTAACGAGATTGAACTAGGTATTGAGATACCGACGATCGAATCTCGGGCAAGTAACATACCGATGACAAAGGGAACAACATATATCATTATGCGGTTTGACCGATAAAGATCTTCGTAGAATATGTGGGAGCCAATATGAAAATCCAGGTTCCGCTATTGGTTATTGACCGGAGACGTGTCTCGGTCATGTCTACATAGTTCTCGAACCCGTAGGGTCCGCACGCTTAATGTTTGGTGACGATCGGTATTATGAGTTTATGTGTTTTGAAGTACCGAAGGTAGTTCGGAGTCCCGGATGTGATCACGGACATGACGAGGAGTCTTGAAATGGTCGCGACATAAAGGTCGATATATTGGATGACTATGTTTGGACATCGGAAAGGTTTCGAGAGAGTTTGGGCATATACCGGAGTACCGGGGGGGGGGGGGGGGTTACCGGAACCCCCTGGGGAGTCAATGAGCCTTAATGGGCCATAGTGGAAAGGAGGAAGAGGCGGCCAAGGTGGGGGCGCTCCCCCCCAAGCCCAATCCGAATCGGGAAGGGCGGTGGCCCCCCTTTCCTTCTCTCCCTCTCCCCCTTCCTTCCCTCTCCTACTCCAACTAGGGAAGGGGGAATCCCACTCCCATCGGGAGTAGGACTCCCCCCTTGGGCGCGCCTAGGAGGCCGGCCCTCTCCCCCTCCTCCACTCCTTTATATATGGGGGAGGGGAGCACCCCATAGACACACAAGTTGACCATTGATCTCTTAGCCGTGTGCGGTGCCCCCCTCCACCATAATCCACCTCAGTCATATCGTCATAGTGCTTAGGCGAAGTCCTGCGCCGGTAGCTTCATCATCACCGTCATCACGTTGTCGTGCTGACGAAGCTCTCCCTCGACACTCAGCTGATCGAGAGTTCGTGGGACGTCACCGAACCGAACGTGTGCAGATCACGGAGGTGCCGTACTTTCGGTACTAGGATCGGTCGGATCATGAAGACGTACGACTACATCAACCGCGTTGTCATAATGCTTCCGCTTACAGTCTATGAGGGTACGTGGACAAGACTCTTCCCTTCTCGTTTCTATGCATCACCATGATAGATCTTGCGTGTGCGTAGGATTTTTTTTGAAATTTCTGCGTTCCCCAACAGTGGCATCCGACCCAGGTTTATGCCTAGATGCTATATGCATGAGTAGAACACAAGAAAGTTGTGGAGGTGGGTATATACATATTGCTTGCCGCCACTAGTTGATTGTTGATTCAACGGTATTGTTGGATGAAGCGGCTCAGACCGACATTACGCGTATGCTTACGCGAGACTGGTTCTACCGACATGCTTCGCACACAGGAGGCTGGTGGGTGTCAGTTTCTCCAGCTTTAGTTGAACTGGATTCAATGAACAGGGTTCTTTCTGAAGATCCAAAAGCAACCACTGTACCGCGTTGTAGTTTTTGATGCGTAGGTAAGAACGGTTCTTGCTCAGCCCTTAGCGGCCACGTAAAATTGCAACAACAAAGTAGAGGATATCTAACTTGTTTTTGCAGGGCATGTTGTGATGTGATATGGTCAAGACATGATGCTAAATTTTATTGTATGAGATGATTATGTTTTGTAACCCAGTTATCGGCAACTGGAAGGAGCCATATGGTTGTCGCTTTATAGTATGAAATGCAATTGCCATGTAATTGCTTTACTTTATCACTAAGCGATAGCGATAGTCGTAGAAGCAATAGTTGGCGAGATGACAACGATGCTTCGATGGAGATCAAGGTGTCAAGCCGGTGACGATGGTGATCATGACGGTTGTCGGTGTCAAAACCGATGGATCTCGGGTAGGGGGTCCCGAACTGTGCGTCTAAGGTGGATGGTAACAGGAGGCAGGGGACACGATGTTTACCCAGGGTCGGGCCCTCTTGATGGAGGTAAAACCCTATGTCCTGCTTGATTGTTCTTGATGATATGAGTATTACAAGAGTTGATCTACCACGAGATCAGAGAGGCTAAACCCTAGAAGCTAGCCTATGGTCTGATTGTATGTTGTCCTACGGACTAGAACCCTCTGGCTTATATAGACACCGGAGGAGGCTAGGGTTACACAAGGTCGGTTAGAAAGGAGGAGATATACATATCCGTATTGCCTAGCTTGCCTTCCACGCCAAGTGGAGTCCCATCCGGACACGGGACGAAGTCTTCAATCTTGTATCTTCATAGTCCAACAGTCCGGCTGTCCGAAGACCCCCTAATCCAGGACTCCCTCAGTAGCCCCTGAACCAGGCTTGAATGACGATGAGTCCGGTGCGCAGTGTTGTCTTCGGCATTGCAAGGCGGGTTCCTCCTCCGAATACACCATGGAAGAGTTTGAATGCAAGGATAGTGTCCGACCCTGAAAATAACTTCCACATACCACCGTAGAGAGAACAATATTTCCACAAATCTAATCTGCTAACACGTTTTGATAGCATGACATCACACCATGTCCCGGTTATTATTCAAACCGCTTTTTTGAACCAGCTCCGCACATATCGCGAGGCGGTTTTCTTGTTACGTCTTGTCAAAGCAGAGATCGTGTTCCCCTTATTATGGGATTCTCATCAATACGGGCGTGGGTAACCCAATCGCGCCATCAATTACGGCGCTTGGGGAATAAGCGGTTTTGCCAGGCAAGTGGGGAGACATATCGCCTCCTTCGCCCTTATAAAGGGACAAAGATTCACTTTTTTCACCCACGCCTTCTTCCTTCTCGCTTACCCATTCCTGCACACTCGAGCTCTAGCACCCAAGCTTGCTTTCTTCTTCTCGAACCAGTCCAATCATGTCCGGAGCAGGAGGCAAGTGGATGGTCTCCTCCGTCACGGAGGAGAACATCAAAAAGTTACGGGAAGCCGGATACTTGGCTGCGGATATCGCGCACCGGCTGCCAAATGCGGGGCAGATCGTCCCCACGCCCGAACCCCATGAGAGGGTAGTTTTCCTTACCCATTTCGCCCATGGACTGGGATTTCCTCTCCACCCGTTTGTCCGCAGGCTCATGTTCTACTACGGGCTGGATTTTCATGATCTGGCCCCCAATTTATCCTCAACATCTCGGCATTTATCATCGTGTGCGAGGCCTTCCTCTGTATTAGGCCCCACTTCGGCCTATGGCTGAAAACCTTCAATGTCAAACCGAAGGTGGTGGGTGGCCAGCAAGTAGAGTGCGGAGGCGCCATGGTGGGCAAGATGCCTAATGTCACCTGGCTTGAGGGCACCTACGTGGATACCATAAAGGGGTGGCAATCAGGGTGGTTCTACATCACCAAGCCGCGCAACTCCAACTGGTTGGCGGCCCCCAAATTTCGATCCAGAATCCCCACTCGGCTCACCTGCTGGAAAAAGAAGGGCCTGTCCTGGGGTTCTTCGGTAGAGCTGACCGGACTCCAGACCTGCATCCAGAACATGACGAACAAGAAAATCAAGCTCGTCAACGTGGTCCAGGTTATGCTCTTCCGCCGGATCCTTCCGTGCCAACGACGGGCATTTGTTTTGTGGGAGTTTGACTCGGCCAAGCACCAGACGCTGCGAGAGCTCTACGACACGACGCACGAGGACGTCTGGAGGGTGCTGTTCAAGGGCGCCGAGATGCCTCCCTCCCTCACTGAGGACCGCGGACTCAACGCAAAGCGCCGCGCCCATCCGGTAGGCTTTTACATCTCTCGGGGTATTTATTTGCCCTAGTTTAGTTATGTGCTGGATCTAAGCTTTCATGTCATAAACAGGACAGGATAGAGACAGCGGAGCAGCTTGATTGCCAAGCCCCCCTGCCCGAAGATCCTGCAGATGCTCTTCTAATGAAGATGCTGACTCCGACACCTTACGAGGTGCCGGAAAAGAAGGCCAAGGGGATCCGAAAGGGTCTCCAGTGCAAGGTTACATCGGGCTCATTGTCCGATGACTCCGACGCGCACTCCTCCCACGAAAACGAGGAGGAGGAGGAGAAAAGCTCTCCCCCACAGCCGGGGAGACAAGAAAAGGAAGGTCGACCCATCCGGGGAGGCCGAAGGGTCCAAGAAGGGAAAGACCCTCCCTCCGGACTGTGCCACGACGGCCGCCAATAGCGGCGACGAGTGGCTACCCAGGGACAAGCCCCTGGCAAAGTCGTAAGTGTCCGGACACCATAGTACTTCATGGTATGTTTTATTGTATTGCCTTTCCTCATGCCGAACATGATTATGCAGTCCATCTCGAGCTCATCTTGACGTACCCTCGTCGAGCGGCTCTTTGGACTCGTCGGATAGGAACAACGGTTCTCCTCTGACGGCTTCCACCCCTCTCCCTACGGACAACGCCGAGGTGGTGTCTCAAAAGGCATCGATCCAAGGGGAGGTGATCCTGGGGGCGTCCCCCGGCGACCTCCCAGACCCTGGGTATCAAGGGAGCGAGGCTCCTATGGGCTTCGAGTTCGGGCCCTAGCCGGACACTGCGCCGGAACCTTTGATGGTTACGGACTCCGGCAGGCGGTCCCCCATTAAGGGGGGCCAACCATCCGTGCCGGTGTCCTCTGTCCAACCAGAGGCACCGGACACCCTACTGGAAGTGCTTTGCAGCACTTCGATCGCAGAAGAGCACCGCACTATCATGAGTGCGGTGGTCGAGAAGGTTCAGTCCGCCAAAAGCGGACTGACCGAAGCTTGCGCCAGCCCCCTAACAGGCTTTGAGGTAAGCATTCAAAATATAAGAAAATATTACCGCATAGATAGTAGCCCCTAATGCTCTATTCGGCGTTCGCGAAGAAAAGCCGAATAGAGGATCAAATGATAACTCAGGAGTCTAATTAGAGTATGTCTATGTGTATGTGCAGGCTTCACTGCTGGCTGCTGCCGCACGTACTGCGGAGGTCTCTGCGCTGAAGCAGGCCCTGAAGCGGTCCAAGGACGAGCTCAGCCTCACCAAGAGGTAGCTCGAAGAGAGCAAAGGTAAGATATACCCACGTCTATATAGTTAAAAAGAAGTTTGGGTGTAAAGTAATAGGATCATCATGAATTTGTCAGGGGCCACGACCGAGGTGGAGACCCTAAGGAAGGCGGTGTCCGAGGCCGAAGGCAAAGCGGCCAAAGAACGCCTGGAACGGGAGAAACAAGAAGCCCGAGCAGGCGAGGTGCAGCAAGAGCTCGAGGCTCTTGCCAAAAAGCATGAGTCCTTGGAGCTTGACTCCAAGACGCGAGAGTCCGAGCTCGCGCAGGCGCTTGAAAGCGTCCGGAGCACCAAGGCCGAAGCCCACAAGGCCCTCCAGGAGATTGACGCGGTGAAGAAGATAGCAGCGTGTAAGGCATTCAATATGCAAAGCAAGCATGTGAAGGAGACTTTCCTTTTTCTTACCCGAGTTCGGAGCTCTCTAGGAGCGTTTGCAGATCTTCCCCTCAGTGTACTGGATGCCGCGGAGTTTTACCGGGCTGAGGAGGGGAGCTCAACAGAGAAGTTGTTCTGGTCACAGTATAGTGGGACCGAACACCCCGTGTCCTTGAGCGACTAGCTGAAGCAGTTGGTCGAACTTCACAAGGCGACCGAACAGGCCATGAGGGGCCTTATAGTACAGATGTGGCCTGGCGAGCCCCTGTCCGGCAGCTACTTCGGTCTAGTGAGGCGGCTTGTGGAAGCCTCCCACGGCTTGAAGTCATCAAGCGGTCCGTCTGCATCGAAGGTGCACACAGGGCTTTTGCCTGGGCGAAGGTGCACTGGGCGAAGCTGGACGCCGTGAAGCTAGTGAAGGAGGGGCCGCCAGAGGGCAAGGAGCATCACTGCCCCGAGAATTACTATGAGAGTGTCCTGAAGGGTTCCCGCTTAGTGGCAGATGAGTGTGCCAAGGATGTAATTTTTGAATGAACATGCCCATGTGATCCTGTAATATGGAACGAGTTCTTTTGCGCCATGCGACGCTTTCTTAATTTAAAATATTACCTTCTGTGCGGCCGTTTTTATAAAATCTGAGAGTTGGCCAGTCGTCAGCTTCTACCCCCATGTAACTAGTACTGGTGTGTTCGGGGTAAATCTGAACACTCTTTACCCCAATTTTGGGTCCTTCAAGGGAGGTGTTCAGCGCAACGAACCAGGCAATCGGATTATAATGCTTTATCACTCTCACTTAGCCACGGAAGTCTATGATTTTAAATTTTTGGCGAAGCCCCTGGTATTCGGAGGGCCGAATTTGGGGCGCTATACACGCCTAAGCCGGACAAGGCCGACTCCTCGTCCGAAGTGGAAAAAGTCTTTAAGGACTTGAGACCTCTCGAATAGCGACCAGTCTCTCGCCTTATCATGACAGTCAGTTTTTGGCTTTCTCTACTGAGGTGCTCATCCGGAAGAACTGGGACACAATCGCAGTAGTTCTCCCACCGCTACCTTAGCCGATAGAGCGGAACGTAAGGTACCAAAGCATGGGAGCCGGGCGACCCAACGTTTGACCAAAGACATGATTCGGAGCTGATGCATATAGTGCTATAAGTTCGGGGTGCCACACTGTCGAAAGTGTTCGGACTTCCTGCGCCGTATTGTGGGGTAAACGAGAGCCCCTGGCGTACTGACCGTACCCGAACATGCGGGTGCAGATTGTCGTAAATGGACATATAAGAGAAAAGAAAAACTTAAATAATGCAATGACAGATTAATGATATGCATTGTTATTTGAATGATACGTCGAAGCGTACTAGTACAAGTAGTGCAATAAGCATAAAGTAGGTCAATTCGAAATGTCCTACCCCAGGGCAAGCTATGCATAAATAGTGAAAAATAGGTATATCAAGTATTACTAGAGACCACCTGGCGGTTCCCGTGTTCATCTTAGCTTCTTGCCGCCTTGGTTGTTGCTTCCGGAATGTGTCCGACCATCGTACTGCCGGAAAGGGCTTCCGAAGAGTTAGGCCCTAAAAGAGAAAAGGAATGTCACAGGTGTACAACCCCTAGTGTGGTTAAGCCACAATGCGGGGCGTGTCCTGATTGTGCCCCCGCCTATGTCCATGGTATTTTCCATGCGTAGTTATGTACACGCGGCGCGGATTTCGTCGCTTCACTGGAACAGGGACGGGGGCCGGATTGCTAGGTGAGCTCTAATTGTGCCAGGCGATCCTGTTGCAGCTTGTTCCGGACTCGCTTGAAGGTGTCGGGGGCTGTGACACTAAGTGAGTGGTCTGCCTAAACAGGCTGCTTTGTGCCTCTGCTGCAAGGGCCGCAGTGTGCTCTTCCGTACGGAGCGAGCGTTTTGTGTTTCCATTTACTGTTATAACCCCGCGAGGTCCTGGCATCTTGAGCTTGAGGTATGCGTAATGCGGCACTGCATTGAATTTGCAAATGCTGTCCGTCCGAGCAGTGCATGATAGCCACTGTGAAACGGGACGATGTCGAAGATTAACTGGGATGACGCCTTTAAAGGTGGTTTTGCTGGGTTTGATTCTCGAGGGATTGATACCCATTTTTCGCACTGTATCCTGATAAAGCAGGTTCAGGCTGCTGCCGCCATCCATAAGGACTCGAGTGAGGTGAAATCCGTCAATGATGGGGTCTAGGACCAGTGCGGCGGATCCGCCATGACGGATGCTAGTGGGGTGGTCCCTGCGATCGAAGGTGATCGGACAGGCAGACCATGGGTTGAACTTTGGGGCGACGGGCTCCATCGCATAGACGTCCCGTAGTGCATGTTTCCGCTCCCTCTTGGGAATGTGGGTTGCGTATATCATGTTCACCGTCTTCACTTGTGGGGGAAACCCCTTCTGTCCTCCTGTGTTCGGCGGCCGGGGCTCCTCCTCGTCATCGCTATGCGGCCCCTTGACCTTATTCTCGGCATTTAATTTGCCGGTCTGCTTGAACACCCAGCATTCTCTGTTGGTGTGATTGGCTGGCTTGTCGGGGGTGCCGTGGATTTGACACGAGCGATCCAGTATGCGATCCAGACTGGACAGAGCCAGAGTATTTCTTTTAAATGGCTTTTTCCGCTGACCGAATCTAGAGCCTCTGAATCCGGCATTAACTACCGTATCTTCGGTCTTATCACCGTTATTGCGGCGCTTTGGTCTATTACGACGCTGCCTACCATTAGCATCTTTGGTATCTGAGGTACCCAGATTCCTCGATGTGTTGTTGCTGCGAGCCAGCCAGCCGTCCTCGCCCGCGCAAAAGCGGGTCATGAGTGTCGTGAGGGCTGCCATAGATTTTGGCTTCTCCTGGCCGAGGTGGCGGGCGAGCCACTCGTCGCGGATGTTATGCTTGAATGCCGCTAGGGCCTCTGCATTCGGACAGTCTACAATTTGATTTTTCTTAGTCAGGAACCGTGTCCAGAATTGTCTGGCCGATTCCCCTGGCTGCTGGGTTATGTGGCTCAAGTCATCAGCATCCGGTGGCCACACATAAGTGCCCTGGAAGTTGTCAAGAAATGCATCTTCCAGATCCTCCCAACTGCCAACGGAATCTGCTGGCAAGCTATTCAGCCAATGCCGAGTTGGTCCTTTGAGTTTTAGTGGGAGGTACTTGATGGCATGTAGATCATCACCGCGAGCCATATGGATGTGAAGGAGGAAATCTTCAATCCATACAACGGGATCTGTTGTGCCATCGTATGATTCAATATTTACGGGTTTGAAACCCTCCGGGAATTCATGATTCATAACTTCATCAGTGAAGCATAGGGGGTGTGCGGCACCTCTGTGCCGGGCTATATCCCGACGTAGTCCGTATGAGTCTTGTCTGCTGTATTCGGCCTGGCCGGATTTACTCTTAGTGTATCCGACGCGACAATCATCGTCTCGTGTGGGCGCACGTTCCCGTGTCCCATATATTGACCTTGCAATTTTTGCCTTACTGTCCAAGATGTCTCGCAGGTCCTCTGTGTTGCCCTGGGCCTTAGTATTTTTGACTGAGTGGCGACGGGGTGCGGTCTGATCTTTAGGCTGAAACGCCTCCCTAGCTCGGCTGCGTAGTGGCCGGTCAGCTGCATCGTACACTGGTGAATGAGGTTTCAATGCTTCCTCCTCGAGGTGAGGTAGTAACCTACGTTTTGGGTAACTCTTGGACGGGCGCTCGAGTTCATGCTCCTTGGCTGCAAGGACTTCTGTCCACCTGTCTGCTAGCAGGTCTTGATCAGCTTGAAGCTGTTGCTGTTTCTTCTTTAGGCTATTTGCCATGGCCATAAGCCGGTGCTTGAAGCGCTCTTGCTCGACGGGGTCCTCAGGCACGATAAACTCGTCATCGCCGAGGCTCGCCTCGTCTTCGGAGAGAGGCATATAATTGTCCTCCTCCGGTTCTCCATCTAATGCCTGCTTTGGAGGGCTAGCTTGTTCGTCCTCTAGCTCTACACCGTGCTGGAGGGGATTGTTGTTGTCTTCGGCGCTATCCGGAGTGTTATTATCTCCTGTGCCGGTATCACTGCTCTTGCTGTGGCGGGACTTAGAGCGGTGCCGCTGACGTCGAGGCTTGGGTTGCTTCTTGGAGGGGTCATCCTCCGCTGTCTCGTCGCCATTGGGTTCTTTGGGGGTGTCCACCATGTATATATTGTATGATGAGGTGGCGGTCCAATGCCCCGAGGGCGGTGGATCCTATTCGTCTCCGGCTTCGTCGTCCATACCGTTGAAGTCTTCGGAGCCGAAGTCGATCATGTCGGTTAAGTCATCGACAGTGGCTACTAAGTGGGTGGTGGGTGGGCAGCGAATTTCTTCGTCGTCCGCATCCCATTCTAGCCGGACATAGTTCGGACAAGGTTCTCCTGACAGGGAGAGAGACCTTAATGAATTTAGCACATCTCCGGAAGGTGAGTGCTGAAAGATATCCGCGGAGGTGAACTCCATGATTGGCGCCCAGTCGGACTCCACGGGCGCGGATATGAGCGGCTCGGAGTCCGTGGCCGGAGATGAATCCAGTGGTTCGGCGACACGGCTCTCGTAAGGAGTGAAGTCAGTATCCGGCTCTATCGCCACTAAGAGTGTGGCCTCCATGGCGGGGTCCATCCCTCCGCTCTCGGATGGCGCGACTTGCTCCGGATTGATGGACGTAGTAGTTACGGATGCGATCTCCTGAACATTGTCCAACGGCAGAGTTACGTCATGCTTGTCACGACTGTATGGCGTGTCCGACATGGGCCCGAATCCGTCGAAGATCAAGTCTCCGCGGATGTCGGCCGTGTAGTTCAAGTTTCCAAATCTGACCTGATGGCCAGGGGCGTAGCTCTCAATCTGCTCTAGATGGCCAATCGAATTGGCCCGCAGTGCAAAGCCGCCGAATATGAAGATCTGTCTGGGGAGTAAAGCCTCACCCTGGACCGCATCGCTAGCGATGATCGAAGGAGCCAACAAGCCTTATGGTGACGACACAGTGGAACTCTCAATGAAAGCACCAATGTTGGTGTCAAAACCGGCGGATCTCGGGTAGGGGGTTCCCGAACTGTGCGTCTAAGGCGGATGGTAACAGGAGGCAGGGGACACGATGTTTACCCAGGTTCGGGCCCTCTTGATGGAGGTAAAACCCTACGTCCTGCTTGATTGTTCTTGATGATATAAGTATTACAAGAGTTGATCTACCATGAGATCAGAGAGGCTAAACCCTAGAAGCTAGCCTATGGTCTGATTGTATGTTGTCCTACGGACTAGAACCCTCTGGTTTATATAGACATCGGAGGAGGCTACGGTTACACAAGGTCGGTTACAAAAGAGGAGATATACATATCCGTATTGCCTAGCTTGCCTTCCACGCCAAGTGGAGTCCCATCCGGACACGGGACGAAGTCTTCAATCTTGTATCTTCATAGTCCAACAGTCCGGACAAAGGATATAGTCCGGCTGTCCGGAGACCCCCTAATCCAGGACTCCCTCAACGGTGCTTTGGAGACACTACTAGAGAAACAATTATTAACGATGATGGAAAAAAACTATTGGTCGTTAAAAGAACTAAAGCAAACCCCGCACGATAAAATCAGGCTACCAAATATACTCGCAACAGCCACCGAACTACTCGTGGCTTAAAAATCTCATGGGTGTGGTCGTTATTGACTCAATCACCTCTCCTTTAATTATCTCTCCTTCCTAACATGACCTTCTCTCGTTTCATCTCCCACATGACCCGCCGCCTCTCTCTCGTTTCCTCTTCCACCCGATCCGCCGCCGCGAGCATGACCTCCACCTTCCGTGTTGCGCCTCGTCCATCCAGCCTCATCAAGATGCGACACATCCATGTCCTCCCCCATCCACGGCCATCGGAGAGCAGGAGAGGTAATAGCTAACCCTCGACCGGCCTCCCGCATGGTGTAGGGGCTGAGGTGAGGAGGATGGAGAGGCAGCGGGTGGAGGGGACGAGTGGTCTTCCCTAGGATGTGCGCGGGGAGAAGGATGAGCATGTGTCGCCGCAGCAGGTAGGAAGTCCCCACCCTGAAGATGTTCCTTGCTGCAGATTTATGGATAGATGTGAATTAGGGAGAGGGGTGAGTACAAGCTCTTCTTTACATGTTTTTCTTTTATGATCTTTCTCTAATTAAGGTATTTTAGGAAGGTAAAAATCGCTTAAGTTGTTTTCTTCAGAGAAGATGGATCCGCATTTGCGCTCTTGAATCAGTTCCAACAAAGATGGTGCTGATTTTGTTCTTTTTATTTCTATAGGTTCGAATACTACCATCAGAAAAATCTATTTGAGAATCACAGTTTTTTTCTGGTCTCGAAAAATGTATTAAGTTCAATCTGAACTTTATCTTCAGAGAAGATGGTGTTTGTTTCCTGCAGACCGTCGGCCAATACGCGAGGTATCATCTATGCCCAAATTGGTTTATAGGATACATAAGATAGTATGGTGATCCATGGAAAGTTAAGTTTACATTGCCGAGTGTAGGCAATAGGATGTACTTATATGGAGAGGAGTTGGTATAAGAGAACAAGCAGCTTGATTCCTGCCCCATACTGTCTGAAGCAATGCAGTACAAAGCTAGCATCAAGTTAATTGATTCTAGCCTGACGAAACACACACGTACAAAGCTCCTGATGTATCTTTGCGTTGATCGATCCTCACGGCTGAAAACGTACTAGTACACGTGCACACACAAACCGGCATATTGCCACATGCTTGTATCAAGCCTGGTTCTTTTCGTTTATTTCCTCTCACTATTAAATGTTTACAAATGGATATACATACGTATATGTAGCAGCTAGGATTAACACAAGCTAACCTACTTGGTTACAAGTTCTAATCCTAAAATACTAGCTCATTGTTCTGTATTTCCAGCATACTCTTTGTGTACTTTAATTAGCTTTAGCAAAACAAAAAACAAAACAAAACGTTTTTGGCACCACCGTGGTTTCTTGTTTCATTATATATTGTGTTTCCAGCTGCTCCCGACGGTAGGTGCTATTGTCTGATTTGAATAAGAGTTGTGGATGTTTGCATTTGAATTCTATTATGATCATTCATATTAGTACATATTAATGCTCTCTATGCCTATAACAATTGATGCCTTCTAATTACGATCAAGTTAGTTGTTTTTGTACACTGATTTTATCTGGTATTATACTTTGTGCCAACTTATTTACATTGACTGACTTTCATAAATTTCCCAACATTTTTTAGGACTGATGATCAAGCTTATAATATATAGAAGAACGAGGAGGCATTGTAATCGCTGCTAAAGAATTATATCCATTCAAACAAGGATGGTGCCTCTCGATTGAAGATTTAGAAATATTATCACATTTTCCAATTAGAAATGAGGTAGTACCGTGGTCATGTAAAGAGTGATTTTCAACCAAATTTCTTAAATGGTATACTAATTGTAGAATTGTATGGTGGAATTTTGTCAATTTCTCTCTTGTCTATTAATAAAAGAGGCTTTTGTTAATTCAAATGTTGGATGTCTCATAATGTGATCGTTTGTGATTCTAAGGTGGTTGATCGGAAATGGTATATAACGTGGTATGATGCTTTGATCACCATGAAAAATTAGCGATCACCATTCAAACATTATTAGCGACGAAAAAATGGCCGTTAATACTATAATTGTGGTCGTTATTGACTTGGGATTTACGACAACACATCATCCCGTTGTTACGAGAATAACGACCACAAAAGCTATGTGGTCGTTATACTTTTAACAACGGAGCCTACTACGACCAGTAGACTGTGGTCGTTAATGAACTTTAACGACCACAATTCGATTTTTAACGACCGCATATACCATCGTTAAAAACCATTTTCCTAGAAGTGAGATGGAGATCAAAGGCACAAGATGATGATGGCCATATCATATCACTTATATTGTTTGCATGTGATTTTTATCCTTTATGCATCTTATTTTGCTTAGTTCGGCGGTAGCATTATAAGATGATATCTCACTAAATTTCAAGGTATAAGTGTTCTCCCTGAGTATGCACCGTTGCTACAGTTTGTTGTGCCGAGACACCACATGATGATCGGGTGTTCTAAGCTCTACATTCACATACAATGGGTGCAAGCCAGTTTTGCACACGCAGAATACTCGGGTTAAAGTGACGAGCCTAGCATATGCAGATATGGCCTCGGAACACTGAGACCGAAAGGTCGAGCGTGAATCATATAGTAGATATGATGAACATAGTGATGTTCACCATTGAAAACTACTCCATCTCACGTGATGATCGGACATGGTTTAGTTGATATGGATCACGTGATCACTTAGATGATTAGAGAGATGTCTATCTAAGTGGGAGTTTTTAAGTAATTTGATTAATTGAACTTTAATTTACATGAACTTAGTACCTGATAGTATTTTGCATGTCTATGTTGTTGTAGATAGATGGCCCGTGCTATTGTTCCGTTGAATTTTAATGTGTTCCTAGAGAAAGCTAAGTTGAAAGATGATGGTAGAGACTACATAGAATGGGTCTGTAACTTGAGGATTATCCTCATTGTTGCATATAAGAATTACGTCTTGGAAGCACCGCTAGGTGACAAACCTGCTGCAGGAGCAACGCCAGATGTTGTGAACACCTGGCAGAGCAAAGATGATTACTACTCGATAGTTCAGTGTGCCATGCTTTAGGGCTTAGAACCGGGACTTCAATGACGTTTTGAACGTCATGGAGCATATGAGATGTTCCAGGAGTTGAAGTTAATATTTCAAGCAAATGCCCGGATTTAGAGATATGAAGTCTCCAATAAGTTCTATAGCTGCAAGATGGAAGAGAATAGTTCTGTCAGTGAACATATACTCAGAATGTCTGGGAACCACAACCATTTGACTCAGCTGGGAGTTAATCTTCCTGATGATAGTGTCATTGACAGAGTTCTTAAATCACTGCCACCAAGCTACAAGAGCTTCATGATGAACTATAATATGCAAGGGATGGATAAGACGATTCCTGAGCTCTTCGCAATGCTAAAGGCTGCGGAGGTAGAAATCAAGAAGGAGTATCAAGTGTTGATGGTCAACAGGACCACCAGTTTCAAGAAAAAGGGTAAAGGGAAGAAGGGAAACTTTAAGAAGAATAGCAAGCCAGTTGCTGCTCAAGTGAAGAAACCCAAGTCTGGACCTAAGCCTAAGACTGAGTGCTTCTACTGCAAAGGGACTGGTCACAGGAAGCGGAGCTGCCCCAAGTATTTCACAGAGAAGAAGGATGGCAAAGTGAAAGGTATATTTGATATACATGTTATTGATGTGTACCTTACTAATGCTCGCAGTAGCGAATGGGTATTTGATACTGGTTCTGTTGCTAATATTTGCAACTCGAAACAGGGGCTACGGATTAAGCGAAGATTGGCTAAGGACGAGGTGACGATGCGCGTGGGAAATGGTTACAAAGTCGATGTGATCGCCGTCAGCACGCTACCTCTACATCTACCTTCGGGATTAGTTTTAGACCTAAATAATTGTTATTTGGTGCCATCTTTGAGCATGAACATTATATCTGGATCTTGTTTGATGCAAGATGGTTATTCATTTAAATCGGAGAATAATGGTTGTTCTATTTATATGAGTAATATCTTTTATGGTCATGCACCCTTGATGAGTGGTCTATTTTTACTAAATCTTGATAATAGTGATACACATGTTCATAGTATTGAAGCCAAAAGATGCAGGGTTGATAATGATAGTGCAACTTATTTGTGGCACTGTCATTGGGGTTATATTGGTGTAAAGCGCATGAGGAAACTCCATTCTGATGGACTTCTGGAATCACTTGGTACTTGCGAACCATGCCTGATGGGCAAGATGACTAAAACTCCGTTCTCCAAAACAATGGAGCGAGCAACAGAGTTATTGGAAATCATACATACTGATGTATGTGGTCCAATGAACATTGAGGCTCGCGCCGGATATCATTATTTTCTCACCTTCACAGATGATTTAAACAGATATGGTTATACCTACTTAATGAAACAGAAGTCTGAAACATTTGAAAAGTTCAAAGAATTTCAGAGTGAAGTGGAAAATCATCGTAACAAGAAAATAAAGTTTCTATGATATGATCGTGGAGGAGAATATTTGAGTTACGAGTTTGGTCTTCATTTGAAACAATGCGGAATAGTTTCGCAACTCACGCCACCCGGAACACCATAGCGTAATGGTGTGTCCGGATGTTGTAATCGTACTTTACTAGATATGGTGCGATCTATGATGTCTCTTACTGATTTACTGCTATCATTTTGGAGTTATGCTTTAGAGACGGCTGCATTCACGTTAAATAGGGCACCATCTAAATCCGTTGAGACGACACGTTATGAGCTGTGGTTTGGCAAAAAAACCAAGTTGTCATTTCTTAAAGTTTGGGGCTGTGATGCTTATGTGAAGAAGCTTCAACCTGATAAGCTCGAACCCAAATCGGAGAAATGTGTCTTCATAGGATACCCAAAGGAGACTGTTGGGTACACCTTCTATCATAGATCCGAAGGCAAGATATTCGTTGCTAAGAATGGATCATTTCTAGAGAAGGAGTTTCTCTCGAAAGAAGTGAGTGGGAGGAAAGTAGAACTTGATGAGGTAATTTTACCTGCTCCCTTATTCGACAGTAGTTCATCACTGAAATCAGTTCCAGTGATTCCTACACCAGTAAGTGAGGAAGCTAATGATGATGATCATGAAACTTTTGATCAAGTTACTACCGAACCTCGTAGGCCAACCAGAGTAAGATCCGCACCAGAGTGGTACGGTAACCCTATTCTGGAGGTCATGTTACTTGACCATGACGAACCTACGAACTATGAAGAAGCGATGGTGAGCCCAGATTCCGCAAAATGGCTTGAAGCCATGAAATCTGAGATGGGATCCATGTATGAGAACAAAGTATGGACATTGGTTGACTTGCCCAATGATCGACAAGCAATTGAGAATAAATGGATCTTCAAGAAGAAGACTGACGCTGACGGTAATATTACGGTCTACAAAGCTCGACTTGTCGCAAAAGGTTTTCGACAAGTTCAAGGAATTGACTACGATGAGACCTTCTCACCCGTAGCAATGCTTAAGTCCGTCCGAATCATGTTAGCAATTGCCGCATTTTTTTATTATGAAATTTGGCAAATGGATGTCAAAACTGCATTCCTTAGTGGATATCTTAAAGAAGAGTTGTATATGGTGCAACCAGATGGTTATGTCGATCCAAAAGTTGCTAACAAAGTGTGCAAGCTCCAGCGATCCATTTATGGACTGGTGCAAGCCTCTCGGAGTTGGAATATACGCTTTGATAGTGTGATCAAAGCATATGGTTTTATACAGACTTTTGGAGAAGCCTGTATTTACAAGAAAGTGAGTGGGAGCTCTATAGCATTTCTGATATTATATGTAGATGACATATTATTGATCGGAAATGATACTGAATTTCTGAATAGCATAAAAGGATACTTGAATAAGGAGTTTTCAATGAAAGACCCCGGCGAAGCTACTTATATATTAGGCATCAAGATCTATAGAGATAGATCAAGACGCTTAATCGGACTTTCACAAAGCACATACCTTGATAAAGTTTTGAACAAGTTCAAAATGGATCAAGCAAATAAAGGGTTCTTGTATGTGTTACAAGGTGTGAAGTTGAGTCAGACTCAATGCCCGACCACTACAGAAGATAGAGAGAAAATGAAAGGTGTTTCCAATGCTTCAGCCATAGGCTCTATCATGTATGCAATGTTGTGTACCTGACCTGATGTGTGCCTTGCTATCAGTTTAGCAGGAAGGTACCAAAGTAATCCAAGAGTGGATCACTGGACAGCGGTCAAGAACATCCTGAAATACCTGAAAAGGACTAAGGATATGTTTCTCGTATATGGAGGTGACAAATAGCTCGTCGTAAATGGTTACGCCGATGCAAGCTTTGACACCGATCCGGATGACTCTAAGTCACAAACCGGATACGTGTTTTTATTAAATGGTGGAGCTATCAGTTGGTGTAGTTCCAAGCAGAGCGTCATGGCGGGATCTACGTGTGAAGCGGAGTACATAGCTGCTTCGGAAGCAGCAAATGAAGGAGTCTGGATGAAGGAGTTCATATCCGATCTAGGTGTCATACCTAGTGCATCGGGTCCAATGAAAATCTTTTGTGACAATACTGGTGCAATTTCCTTGGTAAAGGAATCCAGATTTCACAAGAGAACCAAGCACATCAAGAGACGCTTCAATTCCATCCACGAGTAAGTCAAGGAGGGAGACATAGAGATTTGGAAGATACATACGGATCTGAATGTTGCAGACCCATTGACTAAGCCTCTCTCACGAGCAAAACATGATCAGCACCAAGACTCCATGGGTGTTAGAATCATTACAATGTAATCTAGATTATTGATTCTAGTGCAAGTGGGAGACTGTAGGAAATATGCTCCATAGGCAATAATAAAGTTGTTATTTATATTTCCTTATATCATGATAAATGTTTATTATTCATGCTAGAATTGTATTAACCGGAAACTTGGTACATGTGTGAATACATGGACAAATAGAATGTCACTAGTATGCATCTACTTGACAGCTCGTAGAATCAATGATGGTTATGTTTCCTAACCATAGACATGAGTTGTCATTTGATTAACGGGATCACATCATTATAGAATGATGTGATTGACTTGACCCATCCATTAGCTTAGCATGATTATCGTTTAGTTTGTTGCTATTGCTTTCTCCATAACTTATACATGTTCCTATGACTATGAGATCATGCAACTCCTAAATACCAAAGGAACACTTTGTGTGCCACAAAATGTCACAACATAATTGGGTGATTATAAAGGTGCTCTACAGGTGTCTCCAATGGTGTTTGTTGAGTTGGCATAGATCGAGATTAGGATTTGTCACTCCGATTGTCGGAGAGGTATCTCCGGCCCCTCTCGGTAACGCACATCAATATAAGCCTTGCTAGCAATGTGATTAATGAGTTAGTTGCGGGATGATGCATTACGGGACGAGTAAAGAGACTTGTCTGTAAGGAGATTGAACTCAGTATTGAGATACCAACGATCGAATCTCGGGCAAGTAACATACCAACGACAAAGGGAACAACGTATATCGTTATGCGGTTTGACCGATAAAGATCATTGTAGAATATGTGGGAGCCAATATGAACATCTAGGTTCCGCAATTGGTTATTGATGGGAGACGTGTCCCGGTCATGTCTACATAGTTCTTGAACCCATAGGTTCTGCACGCTTAACGTTCGGTGACGATCGGTATTATGAGTTTATGTGTTTTGATGTAGCGAAGGTAGTTCAGAGTCCCGGATGTGATCATGAACATGAGGAGTAGTCTAGAAATGGTCAAGACATAAAGATCGATATATTGGATGACTATGTTTGGACATGGGAAAGGTTTCGAGAGAGTTCGGGCATATACCGGAGTACCGGGGGGTTACCGGAACCCCTCGGGGAGTCAATGGGCCTTAATGGGCCATAGTGGAAATGAGGAAGATGCGGCCAAGGTGGGGGCGCGCCCCCCAAGCCCAATCTGAATTGGGAAGGGGGCCAGCCCCCTTTCCTTCTCTCCCTCTCCCCCTTCCTTCCCTCCCTCTCCCCCTTTCTTCCCTCTCCTACTCCAACTAGGGAAGGGGGAATCCTACTCCCACCGGGAGTAGGACTCCCCCCATGGGCGCGCCTAGGAGTCCGGCCCTCTCCCCCTCCTCCACTCCTTTATATACGGGGGAGGGGGGCACCCCATAGACACACAAGTTGATCGTTGATCTCTTAGCCGTGTGCGGTGCCCCCCTCCACCATATTCCACCTTGGTCATATCGTCGTAGTGCTTAGGCGAAGCCCTGCACCCGTAGCTTCATCATCACCATCATCATGCCGTCATGCTGACAAAGCTCTCCCTCGACACTCAGCTGGATCGAGAGTTCGTGGGATGTCACCGAGCCGAATGTGTGCATATCACGGAGGTGTCGTACTTTCGGTACTAGGATTAGTCGGATCGTGAAGACGTACGACTACATCAACCGCGTTGTCATAACGCTTCCGCTTACGGTCTATGAGCGTACGTGGACAACACTCTTCCCCTCTTGTTGCTATGCATCATCCTGATAGATCTTGCATGTGCGTAGGAAATTTTTTTGAAATTACTGCGTTCCCCAACACTCACATGGGCAATGCTCTAATAATGAAGATCATCACACTTTTATTTACTTACAACTCAAAAATTACAACTCTATAATAGAACCAAATATGACTCTATATGAATGCCTCCGACGGTGTACAAGGATGTGCAATGACTCAAGAACGACATGTATAAAAATGATGAAAGGTGTCTTTGCCACAAATTAATACGATGTCAACTACATGATCATGCAAAGCAATATGACAATGATGATGCATGTCATAATAAACGGAACGGTGGAAAGTTGCATGGAAATATATCTCGGAATACTTATGGAAATGCCATAATAGGTAGGTATGGTGGCTGTTTTGAGGAAGGTATATGGTGGGTGTATGGTACCGGCGAAAGTTGCACAGCACTAGAGAGGCCAATGGTGGAAGGATGAGAGTGCGTATAATCCATGGACTCAAGATTACTCATAAAGAACTCACATACTTATTGCAAAAATCTATTAGTCATCGAAACAAAGTACTACGCGCATGCTCCTAGGGGGATAGATTTGTAGGAAAATACCATCGCTCGTCCTCGACTGCCATTCATAAGGAAGACAATCAAAAAATATCTCATGCACCAACCTCGTTACATAACGGTTCACCATAAGTGCATGCTACGGGACTCGCAAACCTTAACACAAGTATTTATCAAATTCACAATTACTCACTATCATGACTCTAATATCACCATCTTTATATCTCAAAACAATCATAAGGAATCAAACTTCTCATAGTATTCAATGAAGTTTATATGAAAGTTTTTATTATATCCCTCTTGGATGCCTACCATATTAGGACTAAATTTATAACCAAAGCAAATTACCATGCTGTTTAAAGACTCTCAAAATAATATAAGTGAGTCATGAGAGTTCATTAATTTCTATAAAATAAAACCACCTCCATGCTCTAAAAAGATATAAGTGAAGCACTAGAGCAAAATTTCCTAGCTCAAAAGATATAAGCGAAGCACATAGAGTATTCTAATAAACCACTATCCATGCGTGTCTGTCTCAAAAGGTGTGTACGACAAGGATGACTGTGGAGAAATAAAAAGCAAAGACTCAAATCATACAAGACACTCCATGCAAAACACATATCATGTGGCGAATAAAAATATAACCTCAAGTAAAGTTACCGATAGACGAAGACGAAAGAGGGGATGCCTTCCGGGGCATCCCCAAGCTTAGGCTCTTGGTTGTCCTTGAATATTACCTTGGGGTGCCTTGGGCATCCCCAAGCTTAGGCTCTTGCCAATCCTTATTCCATAGTCCATCAAATTCTTACCCAAAACTTGAATACTTCACAACACAAAACTTAGCAGAAAACCTAATAAGCTCCGTTAGTATAAGAAAATAAATCACCACTTTTGTTACTTTTGTGAACTCCTTCTTTATTTATATTGGTGTAATATCTACTGTATTACAACTTTTCCATGGTTCATACCCCCCGTTACTACCCATAGAATCATCAAATTAGCAAACAACACATAGAAAACAGAATATGTCAAAAATAGAACAGTCTGTAGCAATCTGTAACTATCAGATACTTCTGTAAATCCAAAACTTCAGAAAAATTAGGTCAACCTAAGCAATTTGTTTAGTTATCTACTGAAAGAATAATCAATATTTTATCACGCTTCTGTTAAAAATGAGAATTTTTTTCCTGAGCGCAAAAGTTCTGTTTTTTAGCAGGATCAAATCAACTATCACCGTAAGTCATCCCAAAGGTCTTACTTGGAACTAACCCTAATTAAAACACAAAAACCACATCTAACCAGAGGCTTGATGATTTATTTAATGCAAAACAGAACCTAAAAGCAAAAACAAAAATAAGATTGGGTTGCCTCCCAACAAGCGCTATTGTTTAACGCCCTTAGCTAGGCATAAAACATGAATAGATCTAGGTGTAATCGTAGTAATGATAAGGGAAATCTCGAAAACTCCTATCATACTCCCTTCATTCAGCAGCAAGTTCTCTTTGTGGTAAGCAAAAGTAATCAAAAGGGCTAAATTTAGTGGGATAAGAATCCCCAAGATCAAGTTCGGGAGGAATTGGCTCCTCCTTCGGCCCCTTGTATTGTATGACCAACTTATCATTATAAGCATTTTTTGGCAAAAAGTCATGAGCTTGTGTCCAAGAGAGAAGCCCATTCCGTTGTTTTGTATAGCAAAATTATCATTAAGCTTGGAAATCTTATCAATTAAAACATCGGTAGGGACCCTCTTTCTTAAATTTTCATTATAAGCAACATGATCTGAAGATCATAAACGGATTACGTCCTCTTGATTAAAGAGAATCCCCTCTATGGGAGGACGACCACCATCTACTTTATAATGTGCGACAATCTCACTAGCTTCTTTCATAATAAACCGAAACTCATGTGCTAGTAATATAGTGGCGGCGCGCTTAACCGAGGAATGCTCAATATTAGAAAACTCTAGAGCATATGAACAAATTGTCTTTCAAGTTCAACCACGAGCAAAGATATAGCATCCACAAGACTACTAGTTTTATGGAGAATAGATCCACCCAAAGTGGGAAGCGCACCGGCACACGTAAAGAAATCTTGAATAACCCCTTTTCCAATAATATTGCCGCTACCTATGCGATGTTTTTTTAGTATGTAGAATAGTAGATTCTTCATGAGGATTAGTATTAGCAAAAGCATCCAAGTTTCCTGGATCGGTACTACTATCTGTTTCAGGGATAACTTCCCCAATTTCAGACATGGTGGCAACAAATCGGTCTAGCAAACGAGCAAACTAAGAGGCAAATGCAGAAGACGAACGGAAATGGGGCGAAGAAAAGGCAAATCTTTTTGAAAATCGTTTTAGAAGTGGGGGAGAGGAAAACAAGAGGTGAATGGCGAATAATGTAATTCAAGATATGAGAGTTTATGATGGGTACTTGGTATGTCTTGACTAGGCGTAGATCTCCCCGGCAACGGCACCAGAAATTCTTCCTGCTACTTCTTGAGCTTGCGTTGGTTTTTCCCTTGAAGAGGGAAAGGGTGATGCAGCAATGTAGAGATAAGGATTTCCCTCAGTTTAAGAACCAAGGTATCAATCTGATACATCTCCAACATATCTATAATTTTTTATTGTTCCATGCTAGTATATTATCTATTTTGGATGTTTTATATGCATTATTATGCTATTTTATATTATTTTTGGGACAAACCTATTAACCTAGAGACCAGTGTCAGTTCCTGTTTTTTCCTTGTTTTAGAGTTTCGCAGAAAAGGAATATCAAACGGAGTCCAAACGGAATGAAACTTTCGTGATGATTTTTCTTGGACTAGAAGACATCCAGAGGACTTGGAGTACACATCAGGGAAGCCACGAGGCGGCCACAAGGACGGAGGGCGCCCCCTGGGGGTAGGGAGGGTCCCCCACCCTTGTGGTCCCTCTCGTGACTCCACCGACCTATTTCTTCCGCCGATATATTCTCAAATATTCGCAAACCAATCAGGAGAGCCACGAAAACACTTTTCCACCACCGCAACCTTTTGTACCCATGAGATCGCATCTAGGGGCCTTTTCTGGCGTCCTGCCGGAGGGGGATTCGATCACAGAGGGCTTCTACATCAACACCATTGCCCTTCCGATGAAGCGTGAGTAGTTTACCACAGACCTACGGGTCCATAGCTAGTAGCTAGATGGTTTCTTCTCTATCTTTGATTCTCAATACCATGTTCTCCTTGATGTTCTTGGAGATCTATCCTATGTAATACTCTTTTTGCGGTGTGTTTGCCGAGATCCGATGAATTGTGGATTTATGATCAGCTTGTCTATGAATACTATTTGAATCTCCTCTGAATTATTATATGCATGATTTGATATCTTTGCAAGTCTCTTCGAACTATCGATTTGGTTTGGCCAACTAGATTGGTTTTTCTTGCAATAAGAGATGTGCTTAGCTTTGGGTTCAATCTTGTGGTGCTTGCTCCCAGTGACAGAAGGGCAACCAACACGTATTGTATTGTTGCCATCAAGGATCACAAGCTGGAGTTTTCATCATATTGCTTGAGTTTATCCCGCTAGATCATGTCATCTTACTTAATGCATTACTCTGTTCTTCATGAACTTAATATTCTAGATGCAGGCAGGAGTCAGTCGATGTGTGGATTAATAGTAGTAGATGCAGGCAGAAGTCGTTCTACTTGATACGGATGTGATGCCTATATTCATGATCATTGCCTTAGATATCGTCATAACTTTGCGCTTTTCCATCAATTGCTCAGCAGTAATTTGTTCACCCACCGTAATATTTTCTATCTTGAGAGAAGCCTGTAGTGAAACCTATGGCCCCCGGGTCTACTTTCCATCATATATAGTTACCAATCTACAATTTTAGTTTCCTATTTACTTCCTTTGCAATCTTTTAATTTTAGTTCCCTAAACCAAAAATACCAAAAATATTACTTTACCATCTATCCATCTCTATCAGATCTCTCTTTGCAAAAATAATAGTGAAGGGATTGAAAACCCCTTTATCATGTTGGGTGCAAGTTGGTGTTTGTTTGTGCAGGTATACGGTGACTTGTGCGTCATCTCCTACTGGATTGATACCTTGGTTCTCAAACTGAGGGAAATACTTACTCTACTTTGCTGCACCACCCTTTCCTCTTCAAGGGAAAAACCAACGCAAGCTCAAGAAGTAGCAGGAAGAATTTCTGACGCCGTTGCCGGGGAGATCTACTGAAGGAAATATGCCCTAGGGCAATAATAAAGTTGTTATTTATATTTCATTATATCATGATAAATGTATATTATTCATGCTAGAATTGTATTAACCGGAAACTTAGTACATGTGTGAATACATAGACAAACAGAGTGTCACTAGTATGCCTCTACTTGACTATCTCGTTAATCAAAGATTGTTAAGTTTCCTAACCATAAACATGAGTTGTAATTTGATAAACGGGATCACATCATTAGAGAATGATGTGATTTAATTGACCCATCCGTTAGCTTAGCATTATGATCATTTAGTTTACTGCTATTGCTTTCTCCATAACTTATATGTTCCTATGACTATGAGATTATGCAACTTCTGAATACCGGAGGAACACTTAGTGTGCTATCAAACGTCACAACGTAACTGGGTGATTATAAAGATGCTCTATAGGTGTCTCCGATGGTGTTTGTTCAATTGGCATAGATGAAGATTAGGATTTGTCACTCCGATTGTCGGAGAGGTATCTCTGGGCCCTCTCGATAATGCACATCACTGTAAGCCTTGCATGCAATGTGACTAATGAGTTAGTTACGGGAAGTTACATTACGGAATGAGTAAAGAGACTTGCCGGTAACGAGATTGAACTAGATATGATGATACCGACGATCGAATCTCGGCAAGTAACATACCGATGACAAAGGGAACAACGTATGTTGTTATGCGGTTTGACCGATAAAGATCTTCGTAGAATATGTAGGAACCAATATGAGCAACCAGGTTCCGCTACTGGTTATTGACCGGAGATGAGTCTCGGTCAAGTCTACATAGTTCTCGAACCCATAGGGTCCGCACGCTTAACGTTCGATGACGATCGGTATTATGAGTTTATGTGTTTTGATGTACCGAAGGTAGTTCGGAGTCCCGGATGTGATCACGGACATGATGAGGAGTCTCGAAATGGTCGAGACATAAAGATTGATATATTGGAAGGTTATGTTTGCACGTCGGAATGGTTTCGGATGAGTTCGGGCATATACCAGAGTACAGGGGGGTTACCGGAACCCCCGGGGGCTTAATGGGCCTACATGGGCTTTAGTGGAAGAGAGAGGAGGCGGCCAAGAGGATGGGGCGCGCCCCCCCAAGCCCACTCCACATTGCGAAGGGGGCCGGCCCCCCTTTCCTTCTTCTTCTTCTCTTCCCCTTCCTTCCCCTTCCTATTAGGACTAGGAAAGGTGGTAAACCTACTCCTAGTAGGGGTAGGAATCCCCCCTTCGGGGCGCACCATGAGGGCCGGCCGCCCCCTCCTCCACTCCTTTATATACGGGGGGACGGGGCACCCCATACACACACAATTTGACAATTGTTTTAGTCGTGTGCGGTGCCCCCCTCCACAGATACACACCTCAATCATATCGTCGTAGTGCTTAGATGAAGCCCTGCGCCGTAACTTCATCATCACCATCAACACGCCATCGTGCTGACGAAACTCTCCCTCGGCCTCAACTGGATCAAGAGTACGAGGGACGTCACCGAGCTGAACGTGTGCAGATTGGGGAGGTGTCAGCGTTCGGCACTTGATCGGTTGGATCGCGAAGACGTCCGTGTACATCAACCGTGTTTCTTAATGCTTCCGCTTTTGGTCTACGAGGGTAAGTAGACATACTCTTCCCTCTCATTGTTATGCATCCATAGATAGATCTTGCATGATCATAGGAATTTTTTTGAAATACTGCGTTCCCCAACAGTGGCATCCGAGCTAGGTCTATGCGTAGATGTTATATGCACGAGTAGAACACAAAGGAGTTGTGGGCGTGGGTATATACATATTGCTTGCCGTCACTAGTTGTTTCTTGATTCGGCGGTATTGTTGGATGAAGCGGCCCGGACTGACATTACATGACCGCGCTCATGAGAGTGGTTCTACCGACGTGCTTTGCACACAGGTGGCTGGCGGGTGTCACTTCCTCTAACTTTAGTTGAATCGGATTCAATGAACATGGTTCTTTCTGAAGATTGAAAAGCAATCACTATACCGCGTTGTGGTTTTTGATGTGTAGGTAAGAACGGATCTTGCTAAGCCCGTAGTAGCCACGTAAAACTTGCAACAACAAAGTAGAGGATGTCTAACTTGTTTTTGCAGGGCATGTTGTGATGTGATATGGTCAAGACGTCATTATATAAATTGTTGTATGAGATGATCATGTTTTGTAACACAGTTATCGGCAACTAGCAGGAGCCATATGGTTGTCGCTTTATTGTATGAAATGCAATCGCCATGTAATTGCTTTACATTATCACTAAGCGGTAGAGATAGTCGTAGAAGCAATAGTTGGCGAGACGACAACGATGCTACGATGGAGATCAAGGTGTCAAGCCGGTGACGATGGTGATCTGGACGGTGCTTTGGAGATGGAGATCAAAGGCACAAGGTGATGATGGCCATATCATATCACTTATATTGATTGCATGTGATGTTTATCCTTTATGCATCTTATTTTGCTTAGTACGGCGGTAGCATTATTATATGATCTCTCACTAAATTTCCATGTATGAGTGTTCTCCCTGAGTATGCACCGCTGCTACAGTTCGTTGTGCCGAGACACCACGTGATGATCAGGTGTGATAAGCTCTATGTTCACATACAACGGGTGCAAGCCATTTTTGCACAAGCAGAATAGTCAGGTTAAACTTGACGGGCCTAGCATATGCAGATATGGCCTCAGAACACTGAGACCGAAAGGTCAAGCGTGAATCATATACTAGATATGATCAACATAGTGATGTTCACCATTGAAAACTACTCCATCTCACGTGATGATCGGACATGGTTTAGTTGATATGGATCACATGATCACTTAGATGATTAGAGGGATGTGTATCTAAGTGGGGGTTCTTAAGTAATTTGATTAGTTGGACTTTAATTTATCATGAATTTAGTACCTGATAGTATTTTGCATGTCTATGTCATTGTAGATAAATGGCCCGTGTTGTTGTTTCGTTGAATTTTAATGCTTTCCTAGAGAAAGCTAAGTTGAAATATGATGGTAGCAACTACATGGACTGGGTCCGTAACTTCAGGATTATCCTCATTGCTCCACAGAAGAATTACGTCCTGGAAGCACCGCTAGGTGCCAAACCCGCTGCAGGAGCGACCCCATATGTTATGAACACCTAGCAGAGGAAAGCTGATGAATACTCGATAGTTCAGTGTGCCATGCTTTACGGCTTAGAACCGGGACTTCAACGACATTTTGAACGTCATGGAGCATATGAGATGCTCCAGGAGTTGAAGTTAATATTTCAAGCAAATGCCCGGATTGAGAGATATGAAGTCTCCAATAAGTTCTATAGCTGCAAGATGGAGGAGAATAGTTCTGTCAGTGAACATATACTCAGAATGTCTGGGTACTAGAACCACTTGACTCAGCTGGGAGTTAATCTTCGTGATGATAGTGTCATTGACAGAGTTCTTCAATCACTGCCACCAAGCTACAAAAGCTTCGGATGAACTATAATATGCAAGGGATGGATCAGACGATTCCCGAGCTATTCGTGATGCTAAAGGCCGCGGAGGTAGAAATCAAGAAGGAGCATCAAGTGTTGATGGTCAACAAGACCACCAGTTTCAAGAAGAAGGGCAAAGGGAATAAGGGGAACTTCAAGAAGAACGGCAAGCAAGTTGCTGCTCAAGTGAAGAAGCCCAAGTCTGGACCTAAGCCTGAGATTGAGTGCTTCTACTACAAAGGGATTGGTCACTGGAAGCGGAACTGCCCCAAGTATTTGGCGGATCATAAGGATGGCAAAGTGAAAGGTTTATTTGATATACATGTTATCGATGTGTACCTTACTAATGCTCGTAGTAGCACCTGGGTATTTGATACTGGTTTTGTTGCTAATATTTGCAACTCGAAATAGGGGCTATGGATTAAGCAAAGATTGGCTAAGGACAAGGTGACGATGCACGTGGGAAATGGTTCCAAAGTCGACGTGATCACCGTCGGCACTCTACCTCTACATCTACCTTCAGGATTAGTTTTAGACGTAAATAATTGTTATTTGGTGCCAGCGTTAAGCATGAACATTATATCTGGATCTTGTTTGATGCGAGACGGTTATTCATTTAAATTAGAGAATAATGGTTGTTCTATTTATATGAGTAATATCTTTTATGGTCATGCACCCTTGATGAGTGGTCTATTTTTACTAAATCTTGACAGTATTGATACACATATTCATAGTATTGGAGCCAAAAGATACAAGTTTAATAATGATAGTGCAACTTATTTGTGGCACTGCCATTTAGTTCATATTGGTGTAATGCGCATGAAGAAACTCCATGCCGATGGGCTTTTGGAATCACTAGATTATGAATCACTTGATGCTTGCGAACCATGCCTTGTGGGCAAGATGACTAAGACTCCGTTCTCCGAAACAATCGAACAAGCAACAGACTTATTGGAAATAATACATACTGATGTATGCGATCCAATGAGTGTTGATGCTCGTGGCGGGCATCGTTATTTTCTGACCTTCACAGATGATTTGAGCAGATATGGGTATATCTACTTGATGAAACATAAGTCTGGAACATTTGAAAAGTTCAAAGAATTTCAGAGTGAAGTGGAAAATCATCATAACAAGAAAATTAAGTTTCTACAATCTGATCGTGGAGGACAATATTTGAGTTATGAGTTGGTTCTTCATTTGAAACAATATGGAATAGTTTCGCAACCCACGCCACCTGGAACACCGCAGCGTAATGGTGTGTCCGAACGTCATAGCCGCACTTTATTAGATATGGTGCGATCTATTATGTCTCTTACTGATTTACCGCTATCGTTTTGGGGTTATGCTTTAGAGACGGCTGCATTCACGTTAAATAGGGCACCATCGAAATCTATTAAGATGACACCATACGAACTATGGTTTGGCAACAAACCCAAGTTGTCGTTTCTTAAAGTTTGGGGCTGCGATGCTTATGTGAAAAAGCTTCAACCTGATAAGCTCGAACCCACATCGGTGAAATGTGTCTTCATAGGATACCCAAAGGAGACTGTTGGGTACACCTTCTATCACAGATCCGAAGGCAAGATATTCATTGCTAAGAATGGATCCTTTCTAGAGAAGGAGTTTCTCTCGAAAGAAGTGAGTGGGAGGAAAGTAGAACTTGATGAGGTAATTGTACCTGCTCCCTTTTTGGAAATTATTTCATCACAGAAATTAGTTCCAGTGATTCCTACACCAATTAGTGAGGAAGCTAATGATGATGATCATGAAACTTCTGATTAAGTTACTATCGAACCTCGTAGGTCAACCAGAGTAAGATCCGCACCAGAGTGGTATAGTAACCCTATTCTGGAGGTCATGTTACTTGACCATGACGAACCTACGAACTATGAGGAAGCGATGATGAGCCCATATTCCACGAAATTTCTTGAGGCCATGAAATCTGAGATGGGATCCATGTATGAGAACAAAGTGTGGACTTTGGTTGACATGCCCGATAATCGGCAAGGCATAGAGAATTAATGGATCTTCAAGAAGAAGACTGACGCTGACGGTAATGTTACTATCTACAAAGCTCGACTTGTTGTGTAAGGTTTTCGACAAGTTCAAGGAGTTGTCTACGATGAAACCTTCTCACCCGTAGCGATGCTTAAGTCCATCCGAATCATGTTAGCAATTGCCGCATTTTATGATTATGAAATTTGGCCAATGGATGTCAAAACTGCATTCCTTAATGGATATATTAAAGAAGAGTTGTATATGATGCAACCAGAAGGTTTTGTCGATCCAAAAGGTCCTAACAAAGTGTGTAAGCTCCAGCGATCCATTTATGGACTGGTGCAAGCATCTCAGAGTTGGAATACACGCTTTGATAGTGTGATCAAAGCATGTGGTTTTATATAGACTTTTGTAGAAGCCTGTATTTACTAGAAAGTGAGTGGGAGCTCTGTAGCATTTCTGATATTATATGTGGATGACATATTGTTGATCAGGAAATGATATTGAATTTCTGAATAACATAAAAGGATACTTGAATAAGATTTTTTTCAATGAAAGACCTCGGTGAAGCTTCTTATATATTGGGCATCAAGATCTATAGAGATAGATCAAGACGCTTAATTGGACTTTCACAAAGCACATACCTTGATAAAGTTTTGAACAAGTTCAAAATGGATCAAGCAAATAAAGGGTTATGGTATGTGTTACAAGGTGTGAAGTTGAGTCAGACTCAATGCCCGACCACTTCAGAAGATAGAGAGAAAATGAAAGTTATTCTCTATGCTTCAGCCATAGGTTCTATCATGTATACAATGTTGTGTACCAGACCTGATGTTGGCCTTGCTATTAGTTTAGCAGGGAGGTACCGAAGTAATCCAGGAGTGGACCACTAGAAAGCATTCAAGAATATCCTGAAATACCTAAAAAGGACTAAGGATATGTTTCTCGTTTATGGAGGTGACAAAGAGCTCGTCGTAAACGGTTAATTTGATGCAAGCTTTGACACTGATCCGGATGACTCTAAGTCACAAACCGGATACATATTTTTATAGAATGGTGGAGCTGTCAGTTGGTGTAGTTTTAAGCAAAGCATCATGGCGGGATCTACGTGTGAAGCGGAATACATAGCTGCTTCAGAAGCAGCAAATGAAGGAGTCTGGATGAAGGAGTTCATATCCGATCTACGTGTCATCCCTAGTGCATCGGGTCCAACGAAAATCTTTTGTGACAATACTGGTGCAATTGCCTTGGCAAAGGAATCCATATTTCACAAGAGACCAAGCACATCAAGAGACGCTTCAATTCCATTCGCGATCAAGTCAAGGAGGGAGACATAGAGATTTGCAAGATACATAAATATCTGAATGTTGCAGACCCGTTGACTAAGCCTCTCTCACGAGCAAAACATGATCAGCACCAAGACTCCATGAGTGTTAGAATCATTACAATGTAATCTAGATTATTAACTCTAGTGCAAGTGGGAGACTTAAGGAAATATGCCCTAGAGGCAATAATAAAGTTGTTATTTATATTTCCTTATATCATGATAAATGTTTATTATTCATGCTAGAATTGTATTAACCGAAACTTAGTACATGTGTGAATACATAGACAAACAGAGTGTCACTAGTATGCCTCTACTAGACTAGCTCGTTAATCAAAGATGGTTAAGTTTCCTAACCATAGACATGAGTTGTCATTTGATAAACATGATCACATCATTTGAGAATGATGTGATTGACTTGACCCATCCGTTAGATTATCATTATGATCGTTTAGTTTATTGCAATTACTTACTCCATAACTTATACATGTTCCTATGACTATGAGATTATGCAACTCCCGAATACCGGAGAAACACTTAGTGTGCTATCAAACGTCACTACACAACTAGGTGATTATAAATATGCTCTACAGGTGTCTCCGATGGTGTTTATTCAGTTGGCATAGATCGAGATTAGGATTTGTCACTCCGATTGTCGGAGAGGTATCTTCGGGACCTCTCGATAATGCACATCACTATAAGCCTTGCAAGCAATGTTACTAATGAGTTAGTTACTGGATGTTACATTACGGAATGGGTTAAGAGACTTGTCGGTAACGAGATTGAACTAGGTATGATGATACGGACGATCGAATCTCGGGGAAGTAACATACCAATGACAAAGGGAACAACGCATGTTGTTATGCGGTTTGACCGATAAAGATCCTCATAGAATATGTAGGAACCAATATGTGTTGGGGAACGCAGTAGTTTCAAAAAAATGCTACGCACACGCAAGATCTATCATGGTGATGCATAGCAACGAGAAGGGAAGAGTGTTGTCCACGTACCCACGTAGACCGTAAGTGGAAGTGAGGGAGTCTTGGATTAGGGGGTGTTCGGGTAGCCGGACTATACCTTCAGCCGGACTCCAGGACTATGAAGATACAAGATTGAAGACTTCGTCCCGTGTCCGGATGGGACTTTCCTTGGCGTGGAAGGCAAGCTTGGCGATGCGGATATTCGAGATCTCCTACCATTGTAACCGACTTTGTGTTACCCTAACCCTCTTCGGTGTCTATATAAACCGGAGGGTTTTAGTCCGTAGGACAACTTCATCATACAACAATCATACCATAGGCTAGCTATTAGGGTTTAGCCTCCTTGATCTCGTGGTAGATCTACTCTTGTACTACCCATATCATCAATATTAATCAAGCAGGACGTAGGGTTTTACCTCCATCAAGAGGGCCCGAACCTGGTAAAACATTTTGTTCCTTGCCTCCTGTTACCATCTGGCCTAGACGCACAGTTCGGGACCCCCTACCCGAGATCCGCCGGTTTTGACACCGACATTGGTGCTTTCATTGAGAGTTCCTCTGTGTCGTCGCTTTTAGGCCCGATGGCTCCTTCGATCATCAACGACGATGCAGTCCAGGGTGAGACTTTTCTCCCGGGACAGATCTTCGTCTTCGGCGGCTTCGCACTGCGCGCCAATTCGCTTGGCCACCTTGAGCAGATCGAAAGCTACGCCCCTGGCCATCAGGTCAGGTTTGGAAGCGTAAACTACACGGCTGATGTCCGCGGGGACATGATCTTCGACGGATTCGAGCCACAGCCAAGAGCGCCGCACTGTCTCGATGGGCATGATATAGCTCTGCCGCCGGACAACGCCTTGGAGGCGGCACACGCATCGGTTCTGACCATTGATTCGGAGCCTACTGCGCCGATCGAGGATCAGCGGTTGGACGCTGCCTTAGGGGCTGCGATCTCAGAGGCAATCGAGCCGAACTACAGCCCCGCACTCCGCATGGCCCATGACTCCGAGGAGCCAGATTCCTCTCCGAACTCCGAGCCCCCCGTGCCCCTGCCGATCGAATCCGATTGGGCGCCGATAATGGAGTTCACCGTCGCGGGCATCTTTCAGCACTCGCCCTTCGGTGACATCCTGAATTCTCTAAAGTCTCTCTCTTTATCAGGAGAGCCCTGGCCATACTATGGTCAGCAAGGTTGGGATACGGACGATGAAGAAATTCAAAACCCACCCACCACCCACTTCGTAGCCACTGTCGACGACTTAACCGACATGCTTGACTTCGACTCCGAAGACATCGACGGCATGGACGACGATGCAGGAGACGAACAAGAACCAGCACCTGTAGGGCGCTGGAAGGCCACCTCGTCATATGACATATATATGGTGGACACTCCAAAGGATGGAGATGGCGATGGAACAGCGGGGGACGATACCTCTAAGAAATAGCCCAAGCGCCAGCGTCAGCGGCGCCGCTCTAAATCCCGCCAAAGCAAAAACGGTGATTCCGGCACGGGAGATAATACTACTCCAGATAGCGCCGAAGAACACCCCCTCCAGCAAGATTCAGCACAGGAGGACAGAGAAGCCAGCCCTCATGAGAGGGCGGTGGACCAAGAGGTTGAGGACGATAATTATACGCCTCCCTCCGAAGACGAGGCAAGCCTCGACGACGATGAGTTCGTCGTGCCAGAGGATCTCGCTGAACAAGAGCGTTTTCAACGCAGGCTTATGGCCACGGCAAGCAGCCTCAAGAAAAAGCAGCAACAGCTTAGAGCTGATCAGGATTTGCTAGCTGACAGATGGACTGAAGTCCTTGCGGCAGAAGAGTATGAACTCGAACGCCCCTCCAAGAGTTACCCAAAGCGCAGGCTGCTACCCCGACTAGAGGAGGAAGAACCTACATCACCAGCGCATGACATGGCCGACCGGCCACCTCGTGGACGCGACAGAGAGGCCTCTTGGCCCTCCACTCAAGCCATGCCCCGACACCGCGTCAAGCATACTAAGGCATGGGAAAATGCGCCCGACCTGCGCGACATACTGGAGGACAAGGCAAGGCAAACAAGATCGATCTACGGATCGCGCAGGTGCCCCACGGCACGTGACGGTGATCGTCACTCCGGATGCAATAAATCCGGCCGGGCCGAACTCAACAGACAAAGCTCCTTCGAGCTGCGTCGTGATATAGCCCAATACAGAGGCGCCGCACACCCACTATGCTTCACAGATGAAGTAATGGATCATAAAATCCCTGAGGGCTTCAAACTCGTAAACATCGAATCGTACGATGGCACAACAGATCCTGCGGTATGGCTCGAGGATTGTCTCCTTCATATCCACATGGCCCATGGTGATGATCTACACGCCATCAAATACCTCCCACTCAAACTTAAGGGACCGGCCCGGCATTGGCTTAACAGCTTGCCAGCAGACTCAATCGATTCTTGGGAGGACCTGGAAGCCGCATTCCCTGACAACTTCCAGGGCACTTTTGTGCGACCACCGGACGCCGATGACCTAAGCCACATAATTCAGCAGCCAGAGGAATCGGCCTGGCAATTCTGGACACGGTTCCTAACAAAGAAAAACCAGATAGTCGACTGTCCGGACGCAGAGGCCTTAGCAGCCTTCAAGCATAATATCCGTGATGAGTGGCTTGCCCGGCACCTGGGACAGGAAAAGCCAAAATCTATGGAAGCCCTCAAGACACTCATGACCCGCTTTTGCGAGGGAGAAGACAGCTGGCTAGCTCGCAGCAACAATTTAACCAAGAACCCTGGTAATTCGAATACCAAGGACAAAAGTGGCAGGTCGCGTCGGAACAAACAAAAGTGCTGCGTTAACAGCGATAGCAACGAGGATACGACAGTTAATGCCGGATTCCGAGGCTACAAATCCGGTCAACGGAAAAAGCCATTCAAAAGAAATACTCAGGGCCCGTCCAGTTTGGACCGAATACTCGACCGCTTGTGCCAGATACATGGCACCCACGAAAAGCCAGCCAATCACACCAACAGGGATTGTTGGGTGTTCAAGAAGGCAGGCAACTTAAGAGCCGAAAACAAAGACAAGGGGTTGTATAGTGACAACGAGGAGGAGCCCTGGCCGCCGAACAACGGTGGACAGAAGGGATTTTCCCCCGCAAGTGCGGACGGTGAACATGATATACGCAACCCACATCCCCAAGAGGGAGCGGAAGCGTGCGTTACGGGACGTATATGCGATGGAGCCAGTCGCCCCAAAGTTCAACCCATGGTCCTCCCGCCCGATCACCTTTGATCGAAGGGACCACCCCACTAGCATCCGTCACGGCGGCTTTGCCGCATTGGTTCTAGACCCAATCATTGACGGATTTCATCTCACAAGAGTCCTCATGGACGGCGGCAGCAGCCTGAACTTGCTTTACCAGGATACAGTGCGAAAAATGGGCATAGATCCCTCGAGGATCAAGCCCACCAAAACGACCTTTAAAGGCGTCATACCAGGTGTAGAAGCCAACTATACAGCCTCAGTCACAATTTAAAGGCGTCACACCGAAGCGAGGAGTTAATCTTCGACATAGTCCCGTTCCGTAGTGGCTATCACGCACTGCTCAGGCGAACCGCATTCACAAAATTCAATACGGTACCGCACTATGCATACCTCAAGCTCAAGATGCCAGGCCCTAGAGGAGTAATCACGGTCAATGGGAACACTGAACGCTCCCTCCGAACGGAGGAGCACACGGCAGCGCTCGCAGCAGAAGTACAAAGCAGTCTTTCTAGGCAGTTCTCCAGGTCGGCCTTCAAAAAGCCGGACACTGTCAAGCGCGCCCGGAGTACCCTACAACAAGACCGCCTGGCACGTTCCGAGCTAGCGTAGCAATGCGGCCCCAACCCTAGCCCTCGCGATATAGCGAAACCAGTGCTTCGCGTACATAACTACGCTCTTGAAATACCATGGGCACAGGGGAAGGGGCACTATCACGGCATGCCCGAAATATGGCTTAAACCGCACCAGGGGCTGCCGGATTCCTTTTTTTTTCCTTTTTTCTCTTACTCTCAGGACTCCATACTTCGGATGACCCGTTCGGCAATTCAACTGCCGCACAAACGATGCAAGATCCAGGAAAGCAGACAAGCCACGCCGAATTATGGAACTCCCAGGTGGTCTCTATTGCGAGCAGTATACCTATTTTTAATACAATTCTGCGGCCTGCCCCTGGCCAGGACATGTTAAATAGTCCAATTTTTTTGCTTATCGCACTATTTGTATCGTTCCGCTTTCATAGCAGCCTTTCTATAAACAATGCATAGCTTTTTGTCTATTTTTTGCATTATCCTCTTTTTATATATATGTTTATCAATAACATGTTGCATCCGTACACTGTGGTACGGCAAAAATACGCCAGGGGCTTCAGTACCCATCAATATGGCATGAGAAGTCCGTACACTTTCACAAGTGCGGCACCCCGAACTTATAGCACTATATGCATCGGCTCCGAATCATGATTTGGGTTAATAGTTGGGTTTGCCCGGCTCCTATGTTTTGGTGCCTTACGTTCTGCTATATCGGCTAAGGTAGCACTAGGGAGAACTACTGCGATTGTGCCCCAGTTGAGCTCGGCTGAGCACCTCAGTAGAGAAAGCTAAAACTGACTGTCATGATGTGGCGAGAGACCGGTCGCTGTTCGAGAGGTTTTTTGAGTCCTTAAAGACTTATGCCGCTTTGAGCGAGGAACCGGCTTTGTCCGGCCAAGGCGTGGATAGCGCCCCGAACTCGGTCTTCCGAATACTAGGGGCTTCGCCGAAATTTAAAATTATAGAGTTCTATGGCTAAGTGAGAGTGTTCAAGCATTATAGTCCGATTGCCTTGTTCGTTGTTCTGAGCGCCTCCCTCGACGGACCCAATCATGGGAAAAAGAGCGCTCAGGTTTATCCTGAACACCCCAGCACTAGTGGCATGGGGGCAGAAGCCGACGACTGGCCATCTCTCAATTTTTTGATAAATGGCCGCACAGAAAGTAATATTTTAAATTCAAGCATTGCTTAGCGCATATGAACAAGTTTTCAGCGCACAAGATAACACGAGCGAGTTCATTCAAAAATTACATCCTTGGTGCATTCATCCGCCATAAGGCGGGCACCGGCCAGAACATCCTTGTAATAGTTCTCGGGCTTGCGATGCTCCTTCCCCGGCGGCATCCCGTCCCTCACAAGCTTCTCACCATCCACCTTACTCCAGTGCACCTTTGCACGGGCAAGGGCCCTACGGGCACCTTCGATGCAGACGGAGCGCTTGATGACCTCGAGCCTTGGACAAGCCTCCACCAGCCGCCGCACTAGTCCGAAGTAGCTCCCAGGCAGGGCCTCTCCAGGCCACATCCAAACTATGAAGCCCTTTAGGGCCTGTTCGGCCGCCTTGTGGAGCTCGACCAGCTGCTTCAGCTGGTCGCTCAAGGGCACAGGGTGTCCGGCCTCAGCGTACTGAGACCAGAACACCTTCTTCGTCGAGCTGCCTTCCTCGGCTCGGTAGAATGCGGCGGCATCGGATACGCTGCGGGGAAGATTTGCGAATGCCCCTGGAGAGCTCCAGATTCGGGTAAGTAACAAGTAGTTTACTTTTATATGTCTGCTTTGCATAGAGAATGCCTTACCCGTCACTATCTTTTTCACCGCATCCAATCCCTGGAGGGCCTTCTGGGCTTCAGCCTTGGCAGATTTGGCTGTTTTAAGGGCCGCAGCAAGCTCGGACGCTCGCGTCTTCGAGTCGAGCTCCAAACTCTCATGTTTTTTCATGAGAGCCTGAAGCTCTTGCTGTACCTCGCCGACCTGCGCCTCAAATTTCTCCAGCTCGGTGCGCTCCGTGGCCGCTCTCTTCTTGGCCTCGGACAACGCCTGCTTGAGGGTCGCCACCTTAGTTGTGGCCCCTACAATAAGCAGTATACTCCTGTCATTTTTTGCAATTGCGTCTTCTTATAGGCATTTTTTCTATAAGGTATCTCTTACCTTCTTTCTCCTCGAGCTGCCGTTTGGCAAGGCCGAGCTCTTGCTCGGTCCGCTCGAGGCCCTGCTTCAGGGCACCCACCTCCGCAGTCAGTGCGGCGGTGGCCAGCAGCGAAGCCTGCATACGTATATTGACTCCTTTTTAGTTAGACTCCTGCGATATTTAATAGATCCTCTATTCGGCTTTTCTTTCCGAACGCCAAACAGTGCATCAGGGGCTACTGTCTATGCGGTAATATTTTTACATATTTCTACTTACCTCGAAGCCTGTTAGAAGGCTAGCATAAGCTTCAGTAAGTCCGCTTTTGGCGGACCGAACCTTCTGGACCACCGTACTCATGATGGTACGGTGCTCCTCATCGATGGAGGCGCCCTTAAGCACCTCCAGCAGATTGTCCGGCGCCTCCGGTTGGACGGAGGACGCCGGCTCAATAGGCTTGCTCCTCTTGGCAGGAGTTCGCCTGCCGCGGTCCGGAACCATTGATGATTCCGGTGCGGTGTCTGGCTTAAAGCCGGACTTGGAGCCCTGGGGGGTCTTGTCCCCTTTAGTCCTGGAGTCTGGGAGGTCGCCTCGCGGCTCCTCCTGGACCACCTCCTCTTGCCCCGGAGCTTGTCCCGACGCCACTTCGGCGTCATCTACAGCACAGGGGGAGGCAGCGGGCGGAACTGAATTCACGTCCGATGAATCCAGGGAGCCGCTCGACGACTCGTCGAGCCCGTCCGTGGGCGGGCTGCATGATTATATTCGACATTAGGGAAAGCTGCGCAACAAAAGGAATATCATGAGTTACTCTGGTATCCGAACACTTACGATTTCGCCGGACGCTTGGCCCTGTCCGGCCACTCCTCTTCATCCTTGTCGGCATCGGGTGCGTAGTCCGGCGGAGGGGTTTTCCTCTTCTTGGACCCTTCGGCCTCCCCTACTAGGGCGGCCTTCCTCTTCTTTCCTCCCCCCGCTAGAGGGGGAGAGGTCTCTTCTTCCTCCTCCTCGTCTTCACGGGAGGAGTGCGTCTCGGACTCATCGGACGACGAGTCCGACACCACCATATGTCGGGAACTCTTTCGAGTCCCCGTGGCCTTCTTCTTCTTGGCCTTCTTCTCCGGCACCACATAAGGTGCCGGAACCAGCAGCTTCACTCGGAGAGCAGGGGCTGGGTCTTCGGGCAAGGGAGCCGGATAGTTAATCAGTCCGGACTTCGCCTGCCAATCCTGTCAAAGGTGAGGGAGTTTAGATCCCGCATAGAGTCAAACTATGAAGAAAACTGAACATCCTGTAAAAGATGAAAATATTTCACCTCGCCAGCAGGACGCTGCGAGATGAATCCGCGGTCTTCGGAGGTGGATGTGGGAGCCTCGGCGCCTTTGGTTAGCCCCTTCCAGACATCTTCGTACATCGTGTCGAAGAGCCTGCTCAGAGTTTGGTGCTGCGCCGGGTTGAACTCCCACAAATTGAATTCCCGTTCTTGACATGGAAGGATCCGGCGGACGAGCATGACCTGGACTACGTTGACAAGCTTGAGCTGCTTGTTCACCAGGGACTAGATGCATTTTTGCAGTCCGTTCACCTCTTCTTCGTCGCCCCATGACAAGCCCGTCTCCTTCCAGGACGTGAGCCGCGTAGGGGGTCCGGATCGGAATTCAGGGGCTGCGATCCACTTCGGATCGCGTGGCTCGGTGATGTAAAACCACCTTGACTGCCACCCCTTCAAGGTCTCCACAAAGGAGCCCTCGAGCCATAGGACGTTGGCTATTTTGCCCGCCATGGCACCTCCGCACTCCGCATGGTTGCCGCGCACCACCTTTGGCTTGACTTTGAAGGTCTTGAGCCAGAGGCCGAAATGGGGGCGGATGCAGAGGAAAGCCTCGCACACGACGATAAACGCCGAGATATTGAGGATGAAGTTCGGGGCCAGATCGTGGAAATCTAGGCCATAGTAGAACATGAGCCCGTGGACAAATGGGTGGAGAGGAAAACCGAGTCCGCGGAGGAAGTGGGGAAGAAATACTACCCTCTCATGGGGCCTTGGGGTGGGGAGAAGCTGCCCCTCCTCAGGAAGCCGGTGTGCGATGTCTTTGGATAGGTATCCGGCCTTCCTTAGCCTTTTTACATGGCCCTCCATGACGGAGGAGACCATCCACTTGCCTCCCGCACCGGACATTGTTGGAGAAGGTTGAGGTAGGAAGTGCGGGCTTGGGCGCTGGAGCTCGGGTGCGCAGAAGATGGATAGGCAAAGGAGGAAGAAGGCGTAGGTAAAAAGGTGGATCCTTATCCCCTTATATGAGCGGATGCGACTATGCGTCCCCACCAGCCTATTAAAACTCGCTTGCCTCCCAAGCGCCGTGATAAATGGCGCGGTTGGGTTACCCACGTCCGTATTGATGAGAATACCGTAAATGGGGGACACGATCTCTGCTTTGACAATACGTGCCAAGGAAACCGCCTCGCAAAACACGCTGAGGTGGAAAAGTGAAAACGATTCGAATAAAGGCTTGGCCGTAGTGTGATGTCACACTGCGGAATACGTCAGCAGCTTAGATTTGTGTTAATATTATTCTCTCTGTGGCAATACGTGGAAACTTATTTTGCAGAGCCGGACACTACTCTTGGTGTTTACAAAGTTTTATGAGGAATTTGGAGGAGGAACCCGCCTTGCAATGCCGAAGACAATCTACGCGCCGGACTCGTCGTCATTGAAGCCTGGTTCAGGGGCTACTGAGGGAGTCCTGGATTAGGGGGTGTTCGGGTAGCCGGACTATACCTTCAGCCGGACTCCAGGACTATGAAGATACAAGATTGAAGACTTCGTCCCGTGTCCGGATGGGACTTTCCTTGGCGTGGAAGGCAAGCTTGGCGATGCGGATATTCGAGATATCCTACCATTGTAACCGACTTTGTGTAACCCTAACCCTCTCCGGTGTCTATATAAACCGGAGGGTTTTAGTCCGTAGGACAACTTCATCATACAAGAATCATACCATAGGCTAGCTTTTAGGGTTTAGCCTCCTTGATCTCGTGGTAGATCTACTCTTGTACTACCCATATCATCAATATTAATCAAGCAGGACGTAGGGTTTTACCTCCATCAAGAGGGCCTGAACCTGGGTAAAACATCGTGTTCCTTGCCTCCTGTTACCATCCGGCCTAGACGCACAGTTCGGGACCCCCTACACGAGATCCGCCAGTTTTGACACCGACAGGAAGCGTTATGACAATGCGATTGATGTAGTCGTACGTCTTCATGATCCGACCGATCCTATTACTGAAAGTACGGCACCTCCGTGATCTGCACATGTTCGGCTCCGTGACGTCCCACGAACTCTCGATCCAGCTGAGTGTTGAGGGAGAGCTTTGTCAGCATGACAGCATGATTACGGTGATGATGAAGCTACTGGCGCAGGGCTTCGCCTAAGCACTACGATGATATGACCGAGGTGGATTATGGTGGAGGTGGGCACCGCACACGGCTAAGGGATCAGTGATAAACTTGTGTGTTCAAGGTTGCCCCCTGCCCCCGTATATAAAGGAGTAAGGAGGAGGCCGGCCGGCACTTGGGGCGCGCCAAGGAGGGGAGGAGTCCTCCTCCTAGTAGGAGTAGGACTCCCCCTTTCCTAGTCCAACTAGGAGGAGGAAGGGGGAAGGAAGGAGAGGGAGAGAGGGAGGGAAAGAGGGGACGCCGCCCCCCTCCTTCTCCAATTCGGACCCCTAAAGTGGGGGCACGTGGCCAGCCCCAAGACCCCCTCCTCTCTCTCACAAGGCCCATGTTAGTCCATTAGTTCCCCCGAGGGTTCCGATAACCCCCCCCCCCCCGCACTCTGATAATTATTCGGTGACCCCCGAAACTCATCCGGTGTCCGAATATAGTCATCCAATATATCAATCTTCATGTCTCGACCATTTCGAGACTCCTCTTCATGTCCGTGATCACATCCGGGACTCTTAACTATCTTCGGTACATCAAAACACATAAACTCATAATACCGATCGTCACCAAACGTTAAGCGTGCGAACCCTACGGGTTCGAGAACTATGTCGACATGACCGAGACACGTCTCCGGTCAATAACCAATAGCGGAACATGGATGTTCATATTGGCTCCCACATATTCTACGAAGATCTTTATCGATCAAACCGCATAACGGTATATGTTGTTCCCTTTGTCATTGGTATGTTACTTGCCCGAGATTCGATCATCGGTATCTCAATACCTAGTTCAATATCATTACTGGCAAGTCTCTTTACTCGTTCCATAATGCATCATCCCATACTAACTCATTATTCACATTGCTTGCAAGGCTTATAGTGATGTGCATTACCGAGAGGGCCCAGAGATACCTCTCCGATACTTGGAGTGACAAATTGATACGTCTCCAATGTATCTATAATTTTAGATTGTTCCATGCTATTATATTATCAACCTTGGATGTTTTATATGCACTTATATGCTATTTTATATGATTTTTGGGACTAACCTATAAACCTAGAGCCCAGTGCCAGTTTCTGTTTTTCCTTGTTTTTGAGTATTGGAGAAAAGTAAAATTAAACGGACTCCCATTGACCTAAAAATTCACAGAGATAATTTTTGGACCAGAAGAAACCCACGGAGTATCGGAGATGGGCCAGAAGAGTCCCGAGGCACCCACGAGGGTGGGGGCGCGCCCCCTACCTCGTGGCCGCCTCAGGGACCCCCCCTGAATTGTTCCCGACTCCAACACCTCTTATATATACCCAAACTTCCAGAAAGAAACCTAGATCAGGAGTTCCGCCACCGAAAGCCTCTGTAGCCACCGAAAACCAGTCTAGACCCGTTCCGGCACCCTGCTAGAGGGGGGAATCCCTCTCCGGTGGCTCTCCATGACAAGGAGGGAGTTGTTCACCCTCGGGGCTGAGGGTATGTACCAGTAGCTATGTGTTTGATCTCTCTCTCTCTCTCTCGTGTTCTTGATTCGGCACAATCTTGATGTATAGCGAACTTTGCTATTATAGTTGGATCTTATGATGTTTCTCCCCCTCTACTCTCTTGTGATGAATTGAGTTTTCCCCTTGAAGTTATCTTATCAGATTGAGTCTTTAAGGATTTGAGAACACTTGATGTATGGCTTGCATGTGCTTATCTGTGGTGACAATGGGATATCACCTGATCCACTTGATGTATGTTTTGGTGATCAACTTGCGAGTTCCGTGACCTCGTGAACTTATGCATAGGGGTTGGCACACATTTTCATCTCGACTCTCCGGTAGAGACTTTGGGGCACTCTTTGAAGTTCTTTGTGTTGGTTGAATAGATGAATCTGATATTGTGTGATGCATATCATATAATCATACCCACGGATACTTGAGGTGACATTGGAGTATCTAGGTGACATTAGGGTTTTGGTTGATTTGTGCCTTAAGGTGTTATTCTAGTATGAACTCTAGGATATATTGAACGAAAAGAATAGCTTCATGTTATTTTACTACAGACTCTTGAATAGATCGATCAGAAAGAATAACTTTGAGGTGGTTTTGTACCCTACAATAATCTCTTCGTTTGTTCTCCGCTATTAGTGACTTTGGAGTGACTCTTTGTTGCATGTTGAGGGATTGTTATATGATCCAATTATGTTATTATTGTTGAGAGAACTTGCACTTGTGAAAGTATGAACCCTAGGCCTTGTTTCCTAGCATTGCAATACCGTTTACGCTCACTTTTACCAGTTGCCACCTGGCTGTTTTTATATTTTAAGATTACAAAAACTATATCTACCATCCATATTGCACTTGCATCACCATCTCTTCACCGAACTAGTGCACCTATACAATTTACCATTGTGTTGGGTGTGTTGGGGACACAAGAGACTCTTTGTTATTTGGTTGCAGGGTTGTTTGAGAGAGACCATCTTCATCCTACGCCTCCCACGGATTGATAAACCTTAGGTCATCCACTTGAGTGAAATTTGCTACTGTCCTAGAAACCTCTGCACTTGGAGGCCCAACAACGTCTACAAGAAGAAGGTTGTGTAGTATACATCAAGCTCTTTTCTAGCGCCGTTGCCAGGGAGGTTAGTGCTTGAAGGTATATCTTTAGATCTTGCAATCAAATCTTTTAGTTTCTTGTTTTATCACTAGTTTAGTCTATAAAAGAAAACTACAAAAAAATGGAATTGAGGGTGCATCATATGCTTCATCTTTTTAATGTCCTTCGTGAGAATACGGATTCCGATAATTGTGCTCAAGTGCTAGAATAAGAAATCTATAAAATGTTTGGCACTAAATCTTTGTATGATGAGCATGATTGCAATGTTGTTAGTATGAATTCCTTGAATGCCCATGATGCTAATGATATGCAAAACCACAAGCTTGGGGATTCTATGTTTGATGAAGATGATATTTTTTGTCCCCCAAGTTTTGATGAGCAAATTTATTTTGATGATAGCATGCCTCCTATTTATGATGATTATATTGATGAAAGTGGATTTGGAGAGGTCATGACTTTATTTAGTGATGAATCCACTATTTCGGAAGAGGTTCCAATTGATTATGTGAAGAAAGTTGCTATCTATGATGATTATTGTGATGACATGTATGGTATAAAGAATAATGATAACCATGAAACTTGTCATCTTAATTTTAATTTTCAATTGAATTATGCCTCACATGATAGTTATTTTGTTGAGTTTGCTCCCACTATTACCCATGACAATAAATTTGCTTATGTGAAGAGTAATAAAATTTCTATGCTTATGCATCATGAAAATAATGCTTTATGTGATAGCTATATTGTTGAATTCATTCATGATGCTACTGAAAATTATTATGAGAGAGGAATATATGCTTGTAGGAATTGCAATAAAATCAAGTTTCCTCTCTATGTGCTTAAAGTTTTAAAGTTATGCTTGTTTTGCCTTCTTATGCTAGTTGATTATTATTCCAATAAGTTGTTTCCTCACAAAATACCTATGCATAGGAAGTGGGTTAGACTTAAATGTGATAGTCATATTCTTCATGATGAATTCTTTATGTTTCAATTCTTATCTTTTATGTGAGCATCATTGAAATCATCATGCCTAGCTAGGGGCGTTAAACGTAAACGCTTGTTGGGAGGAAACCCAACTTTATTTTTGTTCTTTGCTTTTTGCTCCTGTTAGCAATAAATAATTCATCTATCCTCTGTTTAGATGTGGTTTTATGTTTTAATTAGTCTTTGTGCCAAGTAGAACCTTTGGGAAGACTTGGGTGAAGTCTTTGCGATCTTGCTGTAAAAAACAGAAACTTTTGCGCTCACAAGATTAGCTGCCATTTTTTTTACGGAAGAGTGCGTTTAGGTTGATTCTTTTTGCAGATGATTAATAGACAAATTCCTCAGGTCCGACAATTTATTTCAGAATTTTTGGAGTGACATAAGTATTCAAAACCTCCAGATTGCTACAGACTGTTCTGTTTTTGACAGATTCTTTTTTCATTGTGTTGTTTCCTTATTTTGATGAATCTATGAGTAGTATCGGAGGGTATGAACCATAGAGAAGTTGTAATACAGTAGATATTACAATAATATGAATTTAGACTGAGTTCACAACAGTACCTAAGGGGTGATTTATTTCCTTATACTAGCGGAGCTTACGAGTTTTCTGTTGAGTTTTGTGTTGTGAAGTTTTCAAGTTTTGGGTAAAGATTCGATGGACTATGGAATAAGGAGTGGCAATAGCCTAAGCTTGGGGGTGTCCAAGGAACCCCAAGGTAATATTCAAGGACAACCAAGAGCCTAAGCTTGGGGATGCCCCGGATGGCATCCCCTCTTTCTTCTTCGTTCATCGGTAACTTTACTTGGAGCTATATTTTTATTCACCACATGATATGACTTTTGCTTGGAGCGTCATTTTATTTTCTTTTGTTTTGCTTGCTGCTTGGATAATATACCAAGATCTGAAATCCTTAAATTTTAGAGAGTCTTCACATAGTTGCATAATTATTCGACTACTCATTGATCTTCACTTATATCTTTTGGAGTAGTTTGTCATTTGCTCTAGTGCTTCACTTATATCTTTTTAGAGCACGGCGATGGTTTTATTTTGAAGAAATAGATGAACTCTCATGCTTCACTTATATTATTTTGATAGTCTTTAGAACAGCATGGTAATTTTCTTGGGTTATAAAATTAGTCCTACTATGATGGGCATTCAAGAAAGGTATAATAAAAACTTTCATATAGAGTGCATTGAATACTATGAGAAGTTTGATACTTGATGATTGTTTTGAGATATGAAGATGGTGATATTAGATTCATGCTAGTTGAGTAGTTGTGAATTTTAGAGATACTTGTGTTAAATTTTGTGATTCCCGTAGCATGCACATATGGTGAACCGTTATGTGATGAAGTCGGAGCATGATTTATTTATTGATTGTCTTCCATATGAGTGGCGGTCAGGTACGGGCGATGGTATTTGCCTACCAATCTATCCCCCTAGGAGCATGCGCGTAGTACTTCGTTTCGATAACTAATAGATTTTTGCAATAAGTATGTGAGTTCTTTATGACTAATGTTGAGTCCATGGATTATACACACTCTCACCCTTCCACCATTGCTAGCCTCTCTATTACCGTGCACCTTTCGCCGGTATCATACACCCACCATATACCTTCCTCAAAACAGCCACCATACCTACCTATTATGGCATTTCCATAGCCATTCTGAGATATATTGCCATGCAACTTTCCACCGTTCTGTTATTATGACACGCTTCATCATTGTCATATTGTTTGCGTGATCATGTAGTTGACATCGTATTTGTGGCAAAGCCACCGTTCATAATTCTTTCATACATATCACTTATGCACCATTGCACATCCTGGTACACCGCTGGCGGCATTCACATAGAGTCATATTTTGTTCTAAGTATCGAGTTATAATTCTTGAGTTGTAAGTAAATAAAGTGTGATGATCATCATTATTAGAGCATTGTCCCAAGTGAGGAAAGGATGATGGAGACTATGATTCCCCCACAAGTTGGGATGAGACTCCAGACGAAAAAAGAGAGAAAGGCCGTAAAAAAGAAGGCCCGAAACAATGAGAGAAAAGGAGAGAAGGGACAATGCTACTATCCTTTTTCCACACTTGTGCTTCAAAATAGCACCATGATCTTCATGGTAGAGAGTCTCCTATGATATCACTTTCACATACTAGTGGGAATTTTTCATTATAGAACTTGGCTTGTATATTCCAATGATGGGCTTCCTCAAAATACCCTAGGTCTTCGTGAGCAAGCAAGTTGGATGCATACCCACTTAGTTTCCTTTTGAGCTTTCATACACTTATAGCTCTAGTGCATCCGTTGCATGGCAGTCCCTACTCACTCACATTGATATCTATTGATGGGCATCTCCATAGCCCGTTGATACGCCTAGTTGATGTGAGACTATCTTCTCCTTTTTGTCTTCTCCACAACCACCATTCTATTCCACCTATAGTGATATTTCCATGGCTCATGCTCATGTATTGCGTGAAGATCGAAAAAGTTTGAGAACATCAAAAGTATGAAACAATTTCTTGGCTTGTCATCGGGGTTGTGCATGATTTAAATATTATGTGTGATGAAGATAGAGCATAGCCAGACTATGTGATTTTGTAGGGATAGCTTTCTTTGACCATGTTATTTTGAGAAGACATAATTACTTGGTTAGTATGCTTGAAGTATTATTATGTTTATGTAAATATTAAACCTTTGTCTTGAATCTTTTGGATCTGAATATTCTTGCCACAATAAAGAGAATTACATGGACAAATATGTTAGGTAGCATTCAACAGCAAAAATTATGTTCTTATCATTTACCTACTCGTGGACGAGCAGGAATTAAGCTTGGGGATGCTTGATACATCTCCAACGTATCTATAATTTTTGATTGTTCCATGCTATTATATTATCAACCTTGGATGTTTTATATGCATTTATATGCTATTTTATATGATTTTGGGACTAACCTATTAACCTAGAGCCCAATGCCAGTTTCTGTTTTTCCTTGTTTTTGAGTATTGCAGAAAAGGAAAACCAAACAGAGTCCAATTGACCTGAAAATTCACGGAGATAATTTTGGACCAAAAGAAGCCCACGGAGTACCGAAGATGGGCCAGAAGAGTCCCGAGGCACCCACAAGGGTGGGGGGCGCGCCCCCTACCTCGTGGCCGCCTCAGGGACCCCCTGACTTGTTCCCGACTCCAACACCTCTTATATATACCCAAACTTCCAGAAAGAAACCTAGATCGGGAGTTCAACTGCCGCAAGCCTCTGTAGCCACTGAAAACCAATCTAGACCCATTCCGGCACCCTGCCAGAGGGGGGGGGAATCCCTCTCCAGTTGCCATCTTCATCATACCGACGCTCCCCATGAGGAGGAGGGAGTAGCTCACCCTCGGGGCTGAGGGTATGTACCAGTAGCTATGTGTTTGACCTCTCTCTCTCATGTTCTTGATTCGGCACGATCTTAATGTATCGCAAGCTTTGCTATTATAGTTGGATCTTATGATGTTTCTCCCCCTCTACTCTCTTGTGATGACTTGAGTTTTCCCTCTGAAGTTATCTTATCGGATTGAGTCTTTAACGATTTGAGAACACTTGATGTATGTCTTGCATGTGCTTATCTGTGGTGACAATGGGATATCACGTGATCCACTTGATGTATGTTTTGGTGATCAACTTGAAAGTTCCGTGACCTCCTGAACTTATGCATAGGGGTTGGCACACGTTTTCGTCTTGACTCTCTGGTAGAAACTTTGGGGTAATCTTTGAAGTTCTTTGTGTTGGTTGAATAGATGAATCTGAGATTGTGTGATGCATATCGTATAATCATACCCATGGATACTTGAGGTGACATTGGAGTATCTAGGTGACATTCACTACAAAAAAAATACACTTCCGTGATGATACATGTTTGTCACAGTAGGTCGCGTTTTCTGTCTTGCATGTACATCCATGACGATTTTATGACAGAATCAAGATAGTCATGCATGTGCTGTCATAGAAGTGCTCCATGACATTACCAAAATTATCATCACGGAAGTGTCCACTTCCATGACGATAAATCACGCGTCACAGAAGTGCTTTCGTCTAAGGTGATCGACACGTGGCATCCACCGTAATGGAACGCCGTTAAGCTATCGGGTCGGGTTTTGGATCTGATAACCCGTTAACAGCCCCGACCAATGGGGATTTTCCACGTGTAAAATCATCATTGACTGGAGGAGACATGTATCAGGTCCGCGTTGGCACAGGTGTCACTCATCCAATGGGCGAGACGCGCCTATGATATGTTGACACGTGGACCGGCCCATCAAGTTTAAATGGGCCGGCCCAAGTGAAGGCCCACGAGATTTTGTGGACCATAATGGGCTGGCTCAGCTAAAGGCCCATAAGATTTTGTGGGCCATAATGGGCCGGCCCAGGTAAAGGCCCACAAGATTTTTGTGTGCCATAATGGGCCGACCTAGGTAAAGGCCCACAAGATTCTTGCAGATCATAATGGGCCGGCCCAGCTAAAGGCCCACGAGATTTCGCCGACATTAATGGGCCGGCCCAGCTGTAGGCCCACAAGATTTTGAGGACCCTAGTAGGGCGGCCCATTAACTGGCTGCCATGTTTTGGGCCAAATGCCGGCCCATATTTGATCTGGTCCATTAATGGCCTGCCACGCTCCGGGCCTAATAGTGGCCCATATGAGATCCGGCCCGTTAAAAGCCTTTAAGATCAGGTTCGGCCCTTTAAGAGGCTTTGGGATCGATTATGGCCCATATCGGATTCGGCCCATCAACTGGACACTATGCTTTTGGGCCCACTTGCTAAAGGCCCACTTAGTAATTCGGCCTGATATTAGTTTTGGCCTATTAAGGGACCGTTTAACATTTTGGCCCTATATTAATTTCAGCCTATTAGAAGCCCGTCATATAGTTGGGCCTAACTACGACCCGGTTTGCATCCGGCCTGCTCGCAGCCGATATCTGATTGGGCCAAACAAGGACTGAGGGAGTCCTGGGTTAGGGGGTGTCCGGATGGCCGGACTATACCTTCAGCCGAACTCCTAGACTATGAAGATACCAGATTGAAGACTTCGTCCCGTGTCCGGAAGGGACTTTCCTTGGTGTGGAAGGCAAGCTTGGCGATACAGATATGTAGATCTCTTACCAATGTAACCGACTCTGTGTAACCCTAACCCTCTCCGCTGTCTATATAAACCGGAGGGTTTTAGTCCGTAGGACAACACATACAGAACAACAATCATACCATAGGCTAGCTTCTAGGGTTTAGCCTCTCCGATCTCGTGGTAGATCTACTCTTGTACTACCCATATCATCAATATTAATCAAGCAGGACGTAGGGTTTTACCTCCATCGAGAGGGCCCGAACCTGGGTAAACCTTCGTGTCCCTTGCCTCCTATTACCATCTGGCCTAGACGCACAGTTCGGGACCCCCTACCCGAGATGCGCCGGTTTTGACACCGACATTGGTGCTTTCATATAGAGTTCCTCTGTGTTGTCGTTGTTAGGCTTGATGGCCCCTATGATCATTAATAATGATGCAGTCTAGGGTGTGTCCTTCCTCCCCGGACAGATCTTCGTCTTCGGCGGCTTCGCACTGCGGGCCAATTCACTTGGACATCTGGAGCAGATCAAAAGCTATGCCCCTGGCCGTCAGGTCAGATTTGGAAGTTTAAACTACACAACTGACATACGCGGGGACTTGATCCTCGATGGATTCGAGCCACTGCCAAGCGCGCCGCGCTGTCATGACAAGCAAGATCTAGCTCTGCCGCCGAACAGTGCCCTGGAGGCCGCACCCGCATCGGCTTCGACCCTTAATTCGGAGCCAACCGCGCCGATCGAGGATGGGTGGTTGGACGCCGCCTCGGGGGCTGCGATCCCAACGGCGATTGAGCCGAACACCAGCCCTGCACTCTGTGAGACTCGTGACTCCAAGGAGCCGGACTCCTCTCCGGACCCCGAATCCGATTGGGCGCTGATCATGGAGTTTACTACCGCGAACATCTTTCAGCACTCGCCTTTCGACGATATTCTGAAGACACTGAAGTCTCTATCTTTATCAGGAGAGCCCTGGCCAGACTACGGTCAGCAAGGTTGGGATACGGACGATGAAGAAATTCAAAGCCCACCCACCACCCACTTTGTAGCCACTGTCGACGATTTAACCGACATACTCGACTTTGACTTCGAAGACATCGACGGTATGGACGCCGATGCAGGAGACGATGAAGAACCAGCGCCTATCGGGCCCTAGAAAGCCACCTCGTCATATGACATATACATTGTGGACACCCCAAAAGAAGGAGATGGCGATGGAACAGCGGAGGATGACCCCTCCAAGAAACAGCCTAAGCGCCGGCGTCAGCGGCGCCACTCAAAATCCCGCCAAAACAAATACGGTGATTCCAGCACGGGAGATAATAATACTCCGGAGAGTGCCGAAGAAAACCCCCTCCAGCAAGATTCAGCACAGGAGGATGGAGAAGCCAGCCCTCATGAGAGAGCGGCAGACAGAGAGGTCGAGGACGATAATTGTATACCTCCCTCCGAAGACGAGGCAAGCCTCGACGACGACGAATTCGTCATGCCAGAGGATCCCGTCGGACAAGAGCGTTTTCAACGCAGGCTTATGGCCACAGCAAGAAGCCTCAAGAAAAAACAGCAACAACTTAGAGCTGATCAAGATTTGCTAGTCGACAGATGGACTGAAGTCCTTGCGGCCGAAGAGAATAAACTCGAACGCCCCTCCAAGAGCTACCCAAAGCGCAGGTTGCTACCCCGATTAGAGGAGGAAGCACTTGATACGGCCGACCGGCCACCTCGTGGCCGCGACAGAGAGGACTCTCAGCCCTCCACTCAAGCCGTACCCCGTACCAAGGCACGGGAAAATGAGCCTGACCTGCGAGATATGTTGGAGGACAAGGCAAGGCAAACAAGATCAATCTACGGATCGCGTGGGCGCCCCACGACTCGAGACGGTAACCGTCACGCCGGACACAAATCCGGTAGGGCCGAACACAATAGACAAAGCTCATTGGAGCTACGTCGTGATATAGCCCAGTACAGAGGTGCCGCACACCCACTATGCTTCACAGACGAAGTAATGGATCATCATATCCCCGAGGGTTTCAAACCCGTAAACATCGAATCATATGATGGCACAACAGATCCTGCGGTATGGATCGAGGATTATCTCCTTCATATCCACATGGCCCGCGGCGATGATTTCCACGCCATCAAATACCTCCCACTCAAGCTTAAAGGACCGGCTAGGCATTGGCTTAACAGCTTGCTAACAGGATCAATCAGTTGTTGGGAGGACCTGGAAGCCGCATTCCTCGACAATTTCCAAGGCACTTATGTGCGACCACCAGACGCCGATGACCTAAGCCACGTAATTCAGCAGCCAGAGGAATCGGCCAGGCAATTCTGGACACGGTTCCTAACAAAGAAAAATCAAATAGTCGACTGTCCGGACGCAGAGGCCCTAGCAGCCTTCAAGCACAATATCCGTGACGAGTGGCTGGCCCGACACCTTGGACAGGAAAAGCCGAAATCTATGGCAACATTCACGACACCCATGACCCGCTTTTGCGCGGGAGAAGACAGCTGGCTCGCTCGCAGCAATAATATGACCAAGAACCCCAGTAATTCGGATACCAGGGACAGTAGTGGCAGGTCGCGTCGCAACAAGCAGACGCGCCGCATTAACAGCGGCAATGCTGAGGATACGGCAGTTAATGCTGGATTCAGAAGCTATAAATCCGGTCAGCGGAAAAAGCCATTCAAAAGAAATCCTAGGGGCCCGTCCAGTTTGGACCGAATACTCGACCGCTTGTGCCAAATACATGGCACCCCCGAAAAGCCGGCCAATCACACCAACATGGATTGTTGGGTGTTCAAGCAGGCAGACAAGATAGATGCCGAAAATAAAGACAAGGGGTTGCATAGCGATGACGACGAAGAGCCCCGGCCGCCGAACAACAGTGGATAGAAGGTATTTCCCCCACAAGTGCGGACGGTGAACATGATATACGCAACCCACATCCCCAAGAGGGAGCGGAAGCGCGCGTTAAGGGATGTATAAACGGTAGAGCCAATCGCCCCAAAGTTCAACCCATGGTCCTCCTACCCGATCACCTTTGATCGAAGGGACCATCCCACTAGCACCCATCATGGCGGATTCGCCGCATTGGTTCCAGACCCAATTATTGACCGATTTCATCTCACTAGAGTCCTTATGGATGGCGGCAGCAGCCTGAACCAGCTTTACCAGGATACAGTGCAGAAAATGGGCATAGATCCCTCGAGGATTAAGCCCACCAAAACGACCTTTAAAGGCGTAATACCAGGTGTAGAGGCCAACTGTACAGGCTCAGTCACACTTGGAGTGGTCTTCGGATCTTCGGATAATTTTCGAAGTGAGGAGTTAATCTTCGACATAGTCCCATTCCGCAGTGGCTATCACGCACTGCTCGGGCAAACTGCATTCGCCAACTTCAACGCAGTACCTCACTACGCATACCTTAAGCTCAAGATGCCAGGCCCTCAAAGAGTAATTACGGTCAATGGAAATACCGAACGCTCCCTCCGAACGGAGGAACACACGGCGGCCCTTGCAGCGGAAGTTCAAAGTAGCCTCTCCAGGCAGTTCTCGAGTCCGGCCATTAAACGTCGGGACAACGTCAAGCGCGCCCGGAGTAACCTACAACAAGACCGCCTGGCACGTTCCGAGTAGGCGTAGCAATGCGGCCCCAATCCCAGCCCTCGCAAAAATGCGACGCCAGTGCTTCGCGTACATAACTACGCTCTAGAAATACCATGGGTACAGGGGGAGGGGCACCATCACGGCATGCCCGAAACACGGCTTAAACCGCACAAGGGGCTGCCGATTTTTTAATTTTCTCTTACTTTCAGGACTCCATTATTCTGAAGGCCTGTTCGGAAGTTCAATTGCCGCACAAATGATGCAAGAACCAGGGAAGCAGACAAGCCATGCCGCATTACGGAACTCCCAGGTGGTCTCTATCACGAGCAGTATACCTGTTTCGCATACCATTCCGTAGCCTGCCCATGGAACGGACATGTTAATAGTCCAACCTTTTGCTTATCGCATTATTTGTATCGTTCTGCTTTGATCGCTCCCCTTTTTAATAAACAATGCATAGCTTTTGTCTATTTTTGCATTACCTTTTTTACAAATATATGTTCCCTGATGACATGTTGCACCCGTACACTTTGGTACGGCCAAAATATGCCAGGGGCTTTAGTACCCCTCAATATGGTGTGAGAAGTCCGAACACTTTAACAAGTGCAGCACCCTGAACTTATAGCATTATATGCATCTGCTCCGAATCCTGTCTTGGGTCAATAGTTGGGTTTGCCCGGCTCCTATGTTTTGGTGCCTTACGTTCCGCTATATTGGCTAAGGTAGCACTAGGAGAACTACTGCGATTGTGCCCCAGTTGAGCTGGGTGGAGCACCTCAGTAGAGAAAGCTAAAACTGATTGTCATGATGAAGCGAGAGCTGGTCGCTATTCGAGAGGTTTTTTGAGTCCCTAAAGACTTATGCCGCTTCGAGCGAGGAGTCGGCTCTGTCCGGCCAAGGCGTGGATAGCGCCCCGAACTCGGTCTTCCGAATACCAGGGGCTTCGCCGAAACTTAAAATTATAGAATTCTATGGCTAAGTGAGAGTGTTCACGCATTATAGTCCGATTGCCTTGTTCATTGCGCTGAGCGCCTCCCTCGAAGGACCCAAACATGGGAAAAAGAGCGCTCAGGTTTATCCCCGAACACCCCAGCACTAGTGGCACGGGGGCAGAAGCCGACGACTCGCCATCTCTCAGAATTGATAAACAGCCGAACAAAAGGTAATATTTTAAATTCCAACAACATTGCTTAGCGCATATGAACAAGTTTTCAGCGCACAGGATAAAACGAGCAAGTTTCACTCAAAAATTACATCCCTGGAACATTCATCCGCCACAAGGCGGGCACCCTTCAGAACATCCGTATAATAATTCTCGGGCTTGCGATGCTCTTTCCCCGGCGGTGGCCCGTCCTTCACAAGCTTCTCAGCATCCAGCTTGCCCCAGTGCACCTTAGCATGGGCAAGGGCCTTACGGGCACCTTCAATGCAGAAGGAGCACTTGATGACTTCGAGCCTTGGACATGCCCCCACCAGCCGCCGCACCAGCCCGAAATAGCTCCTAGGCAGAGACTCCCCAGGCCACAGCCGAACTATGAGGCCCTTCATGGCCAGTTCGGACGCCTTGTGGAGCTCGACCAGCTGCTTCAGCTGGTCGCTCATGGGCACGGGGTGTCCGGCCTCAGCATACTGAGACCAGAACACCTTCTCCGTTGAGCTGCCCTCCTCGGCTCGATAGAATGCGGCGGCATCGGACACGCTACGGGGAAGATCTGCGAATGCTCCTCGAGAGCTCCGGATTCGGGTAAGTAATAAGTAACTCACGTCTATGTGTTTGCTCTGCATAAAGAATGCCTTACCCGCCGCTATCTTTTTCACCGCATCCAACTCCTGGAGGGTCTTCTGGGATTCGGCCTTGGCAGACTTGGCATTTTCAATGGCCATCGCGAGCTTGGACGCTCACGTCTTTGAGTCAAGCTCCAAACTCTCATGTTTTTTCATGAGAGCCTGGAGCTCTTGCCGCACCTTGCCAACCTGGGCCTCATACTTCTCCCGCTCGGTGCGCTCCATGGCCGCCCTCTTCTCGGCCTTGACCAGCGCTTGCTTAAGGCTCGCCACCTCAGATGTGGCCCCTACAATAGCCACAATAATCCTGTCATTTCTTGCAATTGCACCTTTTATATATATATATATATTTAAACAAGGTATTTCTTACCTTCCTTGTCCTCGAGCTGGTTCTTGGCCCGCCCGAGCTCTTGCTCGGACTGCTCGAGGTTCTGCTTTAGCGTGTCCACTTCCGCAGTCAGTGCGGCGGACGCCAGCAGAGAAGCCTGCATACGCATATTGACTCCTTTTTGTTAGACTCATGTGAATTTTATTGATCCTCTATTCGGCTTTTCTTCCCGAACACCAAACAGAGCATCAGGGACTACTGTCTATGCGGTAATGTTATTTACACATTCTTTACTTACCTCAAAGCCTGTTAAAAGGCTAGTTCAAGCTTTAGTCAGTCCGCTCTTGGCGGACTGAACCTTCTGGACCACCGCACTCATAATGGTGCGGTGCTCCTCATTGATGGAGGCGCCTTTGAGCACCTCCAACAGATTGTCCGGCGCCTCCGGTTGGACGGGGGTCACCGGCACGGCGGGCTTGCTCCTCTTGGAAGGAGTTCGCCCACCCGACTCTGGAACCTTTGAAGGTTCCGGAGCGGTGTCTGGCCTAGAGCCGGACTTGGATCCCTGGGGGGTTTTATCCCCTTTACTCCTGGAGTCCGGGAGGTCGCCTTGCGGCGCCTCCAGGACCACCTCCTCCTGGCTTGGACCTGTTGGGACAACACTTCGGCGTCGTCCGTAGGGCAGGGGGAGGAAGCCATCGGAAGCGAATTCACATCCGACGAGTCCAGTGAACCGCTCGACGACGCGTCGAGCCGGTCTTTGGGTGGGCTGCATAATCATATTCAACATAAGGGAAAGCTATGCAATAAAGGAATACTATGAATTACTCTGGTATCCAGATACTTAGGATTTCGCCAGGGGCTTGGCCCTGAGCAGCCACGCCTCTCCATCGTCGGCGTCGGTGGAGTAGTCCGGAGGAAGGGTTTTCCCCTTCTTGGACCCTTCGGCCTCCCCAGTAAGGGTGGCATTCCTTTTCTTCTCTCCCCCCGCTGGAGGGGGAGAGGTCTCTTCTTCCTCCTCCTCGTTTTCACGGGAGGAATGCGCCTTGGAGCCGTCGGATGATGAACCCGACACCTCCTGGCACCGGGCACTTTTTCGAGTCCCCGTGGCCTTCTTCGTGGCCTTCTTCTCCGGCACCACTAGGGGTGCCGGAACCAGCAGCTTCGCCAAGCGGGCATCGGCTGGGTCTTCGGGCAAAGGAGCCGGACAGTTGATCTATCCGGACTTCGCCTGCCAGGCCTGTCAAAGTTAAGGGAGCTTAGATCCCGCATAGAGTCAAACTATGAAAAACTAATACCCCGTAAAAGGTACAAACAACTTATCGTGCTAGCGTGACGCTGCGCGCTGAACCCGCGATCCTCGGTAGCGGATGCGGGAGCATCGGTGCCCTTGAAGAGGACCTTCCAGGCATCTTCGTACGTCGTGTCGAAGAGCCTGCTCAGAGTTCGATGCTGCGCCGGGTTGAACTCCCACATATTGAAGGCCCATTGTTGACACGGGAGGATCCGGCGGATGAGCATAACCTGGACTACGTTGACAAGCTTGAGCTGCTTGTCCACCAGGGATTGGAGGCATGTTTGCAGTCCAGTCACCTCTCCTTTGCTGCCCCACGACAGGCCCGTCTCTTTCTAGGACGTGAGCCACGTTGGGGGTCCGGACCAGAACTCGGGGGCTGCGACCCACTAAGGGTCGCGCGGCTCGGTGATGTAAAACCACCCCGATTGCCACCCCTTCAGGGTCTCCACAAAGGAGCCCTCGAGCCATAAGACGATGGGCATCTTGCCCACCATGGCGCCTCCGCACTCCGCCTGGTTGCCGCGCACCACCTTCGGCTTGACATTGGAAGTCTTGATCCATAGGCCGAAATGGGGGCAGATGCAGAGGAAGGCCTCGCACACGACGATAAACGCCGAGATGTTGAGGATCAAGTTCGGGGCCAGATCATGGAAATCCAGGCCGTAGTAGAACATGAGTCCCCGGACGAATGGGTGGATAGGAAAGCCCAGTCCACGGAGGAAGTGGGGAAGGAACACTACCCTCTCATGGGGCCTTGGTGTGGGGAGGAGCTGTCCCTCTTCGGGAAGCCGGTACATGATGTCGTTGGACAAGTATCCGGCCTTCCTCAGTTTTTTGATGTGTCCCTCCGTGACGGAGGAGACCATCCACTTGCCTCCCGCTCCGGACATGGCTGGAGAAGGTTGAGGTGGGGAGTGCGGACTTGGGCGCTGGAGCTCGAGTGCGCGAGAATGGATAGGCAAAGGAGGAAGAAGGCGTAGGTTAAAAGGTGGATCCTTATCCCCTTATATGGGTGGACGCAACTACGTGTCCCCACCAGCCTGGTAAAACTCGCTGATCTCCAAGCGCCGTAATCAATGGCGCGGTTGGGTTACCCACGCCCGTGTTGATGAGAATCCCGGAATAAGGGGACACGATCTCTACTTCGACGAGACGTGACATTGCAATGCCGAAGACAATCTGCGCACCGGACTCATCGTCATTGAAGCCTGGTTCAGGGGCTAGTGAGGGAGTCCTGGATTAAGGGGTGTCCGGATGGCCGGACTATACCTTCAGCCGGACTCCTGGACTACGAAGATACAAGATTGAAGACTCCGTCCCATGTCCGGAAGGACTTTCCTTGGCGTGGAAGGCAAGCTTGGCGATACGGATATGTAGATCTCCTACCAATGTAACCGACTCTGTGTAACCCTAACCCTCTCCGGTGTCTATATAAACCGGAGGGTTTTAGTCCGTAGGACAATACATACAGAACACCAATCATACCATAGGCTAGCTTCTAGGGTTTAGCCTCTCCGATCTTGTGGTAGATCTACTCTTGTACTACCCATATCATCAATATTAATCAAGCAGGACGTAGGGTTTTACCTCCATCGAGAGGGCCTGAACCTGGGTAAAACTTCATGTCCCTTGCCTCCTGTTACCATCCGGCCTAGACGCACAGTTCGGGACCCCCTACCTGAGATCGGCCGGTTTTGACACCGACGAGGACCGAGATTTGATTCGCACAATCATGGGCCGGGGTTCATTTCGGGCTGCAGCCGGCCTGTGATTTGATTCACACAATCATGGGCCGGGGTTCATTTCGGGCTGCTGCCGGCCCGTGAGCTGTTTGGCACGTTTCAGGCCCAACCTACACCGTGATTGCATGACAGCCCGATTATGTACCGTAATTTTACGGTTTGGCCGGTTTACTGCGAAGACAGGATATATATACAGTAAAATAATTGCAGCATCGTGAATAAGAAAAAACCTAGACTATACAATAAAGAAATTATGGCATATTACATCCACTGGTCATCAAAGTTCGCCACTATGATAATAAAGCACAAGTAGACAGCAGATTACATACACTGGGCATCAAAGATCGCCACCAGTGCAAATAAACATGCCGACAAAATAATATACAAAACCGACATCACTTCAATAGAGTTCAAGAAAGGTTAGCCCTGCTGGGGAGCTGCAGCGCAAGCAGCTGAGCAAGATGATGAGACTGCGCTTGTTCAACACTTATATCTTCCTCACTCTAAAAGATAAACAAGCAGACAGATGACAGGTTTTGCACATAAAAGTATCAGTGCTGACAATTCATCACATTTCTTACTGACGAATAAAGTGACACAGTTTAAAATTGCGTTAATACAATATGGTATTGTTCAGGTCAATACATGGCAGGAAATGACATTGTGCAGGAGTTGGCAGCTTCACGACACCATTGGATTACAGATCAAGAACTCATAAGTATCAATGATTAGTGTGCTGTCAATTTATACCATTTCAGATTGGCAAATAAAGAGACGGTTTAAATAATAGTAGAATGATATGACATTGTTCATAGTTAAGACATTGCAGAATATGACATTGTGTTGTAGTGGGTAGGTTCACCACACCACTGGATTACGGATGAAGAACAGAAGCATATATGCAGTGCAAAAGAAGATCACTTGCTCTGTATAGTTTAATTTACATGGTATGAAGAAGGAACTTGGTTGTACAACTGAAAACATAAATTGAGAAAGGAAAAACTTTTGTTTATGAACTACATGATAAACTTTAAACAAGCAATTTGATGCAAACACCAAAAATAAACAGCTGTTGCAGTCATGCCTAACCAAATATATACAACAAAGTTTGAAGGCTTGAGATGGACAAACTTACATTATTGATGAAGACATGCTCTATAAAGGCCTTGTCCATGCTGATGGGGGGGGGGGCAATTCAAGAAGTTTACCATAGAATCTTCTTCAAAAGCATTGCCTTTATTCTACATTTTGTTAAGAGTAAATATAGATGTGATAATATATGAAAAAATGGAGAATATTTCAGATAAGATGAGGAGTGATGCTACATAACCAAGTAGCTATAAATGTAAGTGCAACGATACAGGCAAAAGGTAAGCCAAGAGCAATGCACAGCTAAACTTCTTCAGTACCAACCTTATGGTAAGAGTAAATATAGATCTGATGTGTAGAAAATGGAGGGCAAAGGAAAATAAGCTGCAGAGTGATGGTACATGAACAACTACCTGTCATTATAAGTACACTGATAAAGGACAGCATGTACTAACAAGAACAATGCAGAGCTAAAAAAACATTGGCATTGGATATATTCTACACTAATGTAACCATTCATACAGATCAGATAATTTGGAGCGAACAATTGATAAGCAAGCTATCATGCATAATGATGTCACATAATGAACCAGGTATGTATGCAAGTACAGTGATACAGGACAACATGTACTAACAAGAGCCAAGCAGCGGGCAGCATATTTGCGATATCCTGTCGTTCTTGTCAAACCAGAATTCTTCTTCGAGAAGATTTCCTGCAAAAAAGATTCGTAAGGCACATGCGGAAAAGTAGAAGTTCAAATTGTCATGTGATTTCATAGACAATACCTCTTCCTGGGAACGATACCAGTGCATAACAAGGTTTTTCCATTCAATGTCTTCTAAATTTAGCACAGAAGACTTCACCGGAAATTCATTTATAGACTTGCCATCAAAGTGTGGTTTCCTTAGGTAACACCGATACTGCTGCAATGCTTCCTTGAAAAGCACAAGCAAGCTTTGATCGTCATGACTATCCAGATTGACCCTCGCCTAGTTACAACAATGTAATGTAAATCATTGATGTGTTCAATCAGCAGAGAACAGGAAAATAATAACCATGAATAATAGCACTTACACGTAAGTTGGACAGGAAGATGTGAAAATGGTGTTTGTCTTCACAATAATCTTCCCATGATGGGAATATATGCACGTAGTCCCTAAGAACATTCAGAGCATTGTCTTTTAAACTGGGAATAAATGGAATGGGGTTCCAATCTGCAGGGATTGGCCGTCTCTGCAGTTGGGATAGGTCTTCGGCCGGTGGACTTGCTGTACTTTTTGCTGGAGTGGGATTTTTCTCTGGTACAGCTGGTGCTATGGCAAATGAAATCAGTATACTTTTTGCTGGAGTGCAGGTCCTGTGTGGTGGGGCTAGTGGTGTGGCCAGTGAAGTATGGGTACAGTCTGCTGGAGTCGGTCCTACGTTTTGTGTCACTGGTTGTACAGCCAATATAAGTGGGGTGATGTCTGATTTCTTCGGCATCACCACGTTTTTCAAGGACTTTGCTGGTGCCCCTTCAGGTTCGGTAATCACCCTCTTCCTTTTTGATGTCTGATGCACAAGAACATCATTTGAGTGGAAAAACATGGTATGATGATAGATGGAATATGTATTGATAATGGATGGGCATGGCATCTCGACATATATGATGAATAAACTAAGCAGATGGCGGTGCAACAAAGTAGAAGAAATGCAAGACAACATATGCAAGATACCTGCAATCAATAAAACATTGCCAAATTAGAACAGGCATTTTGATGGGTCAACAGGACAGGCCATCTGCCTTTGACTCCTCGAGGTTAGAATAGTCATTAGGATCATATTCTGAACAAGAATCAACAGGTGGGGAGCGTATGAGTTCCATTGCATCCAGAATGGCACTCAATGCCTTGGTGCCAATTTTGTAAGTCATTGCAGTGTTTAGTTTCAAGAGCGGACTGGTGCTTGTGCGACACAAAGCAGCTACACAGATCATAGTGTAGATATAACGGGAAAACCTTAAGCATCAGAGTAAAATCAGCAAAGTGGAACTTGCTGGAATATATGTGCTAGTATTGCCGGTACGGCTAGAAAGGCTTCGGATACCAGCACTCTTCAAGTGAAGGTGCACTACTGTTAATACCAGTGTAACTCTCAAAGGCGACATAGCTCCCCGCATTTCCTTGCTATTATTATAGGATTCAAGTGGGCAAGCCACTACAAATCGTATTCCTATGTTTACAAGATCATACGAATCAAAGAGACTCAAAGTGTCCATCACAACCGACCATATAGACCTCTACACTGCAAATGTCCCTGCTCATCTTCAGTACAAGGAACATACTGTACTACTATCATACTCCCTCCGTTCCAAAATATAAGTCTTGGTAGAGATTTCCACTATGGATCACATATAGATGTATCCAGATACATTTTAGAGTGTAGATTCACTCATTTTGCTCCACATGTAGTCCATGGTGGAATCTACACAAAGAATTGTATTTAGGAACGGAGAGAGTACATATTAAAGAAGAACGGAAGAGGAACATGGTAAAGAAGAGCAAGCAGATTTTGGATAATAATATGTTGGTTGCGTAGTGCCCACACATGATGAACCAGAGCGCATTAAGAATGCAACTCCCAGCTGTCTGTTGACCATTTCAGGCGGTTGGATGAAGATCCTACGTTTCCTAACCCTTCTTCTTCCTCGTCTCAGATTCTTCCCATACAGAACACCGCACGGGCCGCCGGCCGGACCACAGGCCCCCACCGCCTGTGTTCCTCTGCCACCCCCGCCCCAACCCCCACCTGCGTTGAGTTTTCTTCGTTCGGCGAGGCCCCACAACCACCCGAGCCCCTTCGATCGCACCGGCGAACTCCGGCGGACTCTAAAAAATCGACTGACCCGATTTTGAAATTTAGTCTACTATGATTTAACTAGTGTGGAATATAAAAGGGGAAAACCATAAGCATTGGGAGTATAGTGTTGAGCGTGCCGTGGCGGATCTAAAGGTGAAAACCGGACAAAGGCAACTTTGCAACCAAGACAAGAAATTAGAGTAAAGCAGTGCCGATTTATTTTCTTGTTGCGATAAATAAGTTGAACAGATACGAAAGAGTACCGCCTCTGGTGCGGCACCGTGTACGCATCTGCTGAGAATTTGACGGTGCTATGGTAGCGATGGCTGTCGGCGGCGTGGAAGCAGATCTAGGAGGGTAGACAGTGGCGGCGGGGCGCGGTGGACGAGACGGTCGAAGGAGCGGCGCCGGCAAGGTGGACGACGGCGGGGATGAAGCAAGAGGACGGGATGCAAGGATCCCGGTCCGAAGCCGTGGATGAGAGAGGTCGATCTCTTGTAATGGACGGCAGCGTCGGGGTATCTGCTTTGGCATGGTGGAGGAGGACGATGGTGGACGGGGTGGCGGATGGCGGCGGACAGAGGAGGGTGGGGTGGAGAGGGTGTTTTGCCGCCCACGGAGTACGAATGGGGAAAAGGGAGGTAGAGAGGAAGGGGGGAACCATGTATTCAGGGCGTGCTTGTCTCAAATGCGAGGAAATTTACAAACTTAGCCCCCGTTTCAAATTTCTACTGCATCGCAGCAACATTAGTCGGTTGGGGATAGGACGGTAATCTCGCATACACCGAATATTTGCTGACGAGAGTTTGTTTTGGCGCCCACCGTGTAGGAATATGAATCGGGGAGGGAGTCGATTTCGGCCGAGGACACACTGTGTTTTGGCGCCCACCGTGTATGAATCCGGGTGAGAGGCGTTTACGTCACGTTTGGGAGAAACTACAAACCTACCCCTATCGAAACCTATAGAAATCCAGCAGATAGGCTTTGCGTGGCAGGGATAGGCAGTAGTGATTTCCATCTCGCAGATTTTGGTTTCGCGTGGTTACTGTGACTTTCCCTGCTTTGTTCAAATTTTGCAGAGTGCATGTTTACCGTGCCAACTCAATTCGAATCCCGTTTGTATTCTATTTTTTTCTGGGCGGGATCCATTTTCAATTGGAATTACATTCTATATACATCATTTTTATATATACTTTCAAAAGCACAACACCATTTATACATAAATATGGTTTACAAATGGCATGATCTCAGATTCATAAGGTTGTATCCATCAATTTGGATTTTCAAATATTTGAAACCACTTTATGTTGAAATCCAATGTATGGATTCCTCGCTAACTGTCTCCAATTAATGTGTGTTTCATGCGGGTTTTTTTACTTCTCAAACATGTATAATGTGTTTCACACACGCAACATATAGTGTAATCCCGTTTAGACATTAATTGCATATAAACCATGCATTGTTTGTAATTAAAGAATCTATGGATCACCAATATTGATAAACTATATAACATTACACGTGTGCCCAAATTCAAATGAATATGCATGTTTGATACACCAATTTGCGTTATGATATTACCGATGTCGTGATCTCCAGTTTAAATATTTGAATCCCCTTTAATCCAGATATTCGTCTCGTATAGCTATCACTCATGCTTATATAGGACTATCTCTCTGGACCTATACGCGTTCATCGTCTCTCAGGTATCTCTCGTGCTACCTGTATGTCGACAATGATCTTTTATCTTCGTAACACACTGGCGTTACTCTCTCCCTCAACCTTCATCACTCTATCTCTCTCTAAGTATATCTCGCTCCCTGCTATGTGTCTCTAACTATGATTCTCCATGTGGAATCTCTTTATCTCACACAAACACAAAACTTTGTCTCCCAGGGTCTCATTTCTCTCTACTATTCCCATGTGGGCCACTCGCACACCCCTCATACAGAGATGTCTTTCGCTCCTTAGATATGAGAACCTACGACTCTTCCTCTTAAATATCTCTTCCTCCTCATATTTCTCCATTGTTCTCTTGTATGTCGCTCACACACACACCCTCTCTCCCTAGAGATATCTTGTGTTCCCTCATATGTCTCTCTAGCTATCACTCGTTGTGAAATATCTTTTTCTCTCGCAGACACAAAACTCCGTCTCTCTGGATCTCATTTCTCTCTGATATCTATTTGTATGCGACTCACATGCACCCTCTCTCTATCTCTCTCACACCCACACACATAACCCAGCCTTCTGATCCACTCAACTCCTATCTCTAACGCACACTAGCTAGCATCTTTATCTTTCTATTTATTTGTTTCTCCATCAACCTTCTTTCTCGCCCTCACTCTTGATTCCCATCACGCACACTACATATGCTTCTCTCTACATGCAGTCAAGTGCCCTCTCACACACATATATAACTTCACCCTTTGAACCACCCGACGGTCATCTCCAACACCCAAACTAGCGGATGTCCCTCTAGCTAGCTTCTCCATCTCTGTATCTATCTGTAGTTTCTCCGTCAACATTTATTTCTCGCACGAAGTCTTGCTTCCTATCACTCACACTATATATGTCTCTCCATACATATGCATTTATAGGTTGGTCTCTTTTGCACAATCGTTGCGCCTCACCCCCTCTGCTCGCCATAGATGCATGCTCCAGCCCACGCCACTATCTCTTAAAGACAAAAACACATGCTCAATTGTCGGGCCTTCTTCCCTGCATTCTCACATGCATGCATATTGTCATACCGACCCGTCTCTCCCATGTCGTTGATCTTATGACTTATGTCTTCTTTCTTTTATCTCTATCATGCGCGCGCGCACACACACATCCCACATATACATGTATACCTCTCACACATGCACGTTCAAGGTCTCCAAGTCTCCATACGTAGTTAATTACCCTCAATCCTAATGCCACATCGAATTGTTCTCCTCTTTTGTGCACATAACTTTTGCCTGGATGGGTAAAACACACACTCACACTTAATAATCTCCTTCTAGCTACCCCCCCTGCCTCTCACTCTTCCCCTATATCCCCGAAACCAATAAGACCATCCCTTTGTTTCATTCCCGCCTACATGCACCATCGATATATAGTAGTATTCCTCAGTGTCTCTCGAACAAACAGGTTCTCTCGATGTCGACTCCTCTCACGCGCACACACGTTCTCTTCCCTCTCTACGGGCATTTTCTCTCTCACACCCCATCGTTGGTGGCCTCTGCCATACACATCACCTCTCTATGATGAAGCCATGCACACTTAAATTACATCCGCCACAGAGGACCCCGCGACACACACACACACACACACACTAAGACTCAATCTCTCTCTCACACACACACACGCACGCACGCACGCACCCCCCCACACACACACTAAGACTCCATCTCTCTCACACACACACACAAAAACTAAGACTCCATCTCTCTCTCCTGTCTCTCTCTCTCACACAGACACACACCCCACACACACACTAAGACTCCATCTCACACAAACATGCTCTAGGCAGAGCATTTGTTCCTACCACCCTTCATCCAACCTTACCCGTATGATAAACAATCTCCTTTATTTACTTGCATAACATGGACAAATTCCACTTTACTTTAGTAGTCAGCAAATTTATCATCTGTACCCTTATAAAAAACGAGTTGGCGGTGATGGTGTGACTGCCATCTTGTAATAAACACCGTATGATCTATATCTGAGGATAGAAAGCAAACTATGATAATTTTACAAAAGATACCCGCACCTCTCTCCACATCATTATCTCCCGCAACCTCATTGCTCAGCAATTAAAAAAGGAACAAGTCTCTGGAACAATCTAGCATGCATGGTGGCCGTTGCCGCCTGCCGGCGCCGTCCATCCCCATGCCTCCGCCCATTCCGACCACCAGTCACCACCACGCTCCACTCCTCCTCGCCTTATCTCTCATCTTTCATTTTTTTGATGACATTCTCGAAATACCAGTTTTTCGATAAAATTCTCGAGATATCATTAGTTTTTACACATGGGATTACTCCTGCATGGGTCAATCACAACATGTGTTTTGTAAAAAAATGCATATTGATGTTCCCTGCAATGCACGAGAATCTTGCTTGTAATTATATAATGCAAATCACGAGCAGGAAGTGACATTTTTTTGACACAACCATGTTAACATGGCCACGTAAATCACTAGCTAAAGTAAATACCATTATACTTATATCCCGATGCAAAAGGTTGAGTACATGTCCGAAGAGTAGAGTCCCACACACGCACTTTGTCTCTCAGAATCTCTCTCTCACACACACACCAGTTATGTGACGCCCACTTAAGCAGACACATATGTTACAATTTGTGCACCCGCGGGTACACGTGATGCTGCGCACTTATTTAAGCCGGAAGGCGAACCCAAATAGTAGCTGCATTCATTCCCCTCCTGCCACCTCTTTTCTGGTCGCCGTCGCCCGGTAGCCATGAGCCGGCCGAAGGTAACAACATACGCCATACTCCCGCCGGAGCGACGCTTTAATATGGAAATTTTAGTGGTCATGCATACATCTTTTTGTGCTAGCACTCCTATATAAGGGTTGACCGGTCGCTTCCTACGGACATGCACGAGCGGTGGAAGAGGAAGGAGAAGGGAAGCGGGCTGTGGAGTAATGTTTTTTACCACAATTTCTTAGGAAACCGAGTGCAATAATTGAGTAGTTTTGCAAACTACCAGTACTACACTTGAAACGGTTCAAAACCTATACTCCCTTGCCAGCGCGTGCTTCCCGCGTGAAACGGTCAGCGTCGCCCTAGAGCGTTAGTGCCGCATTAATGCCAGGCCAGAGCAGAGGCGACCTCTCACTGGCGCCGGCTTTGAAGTGGCGCGACAGCCGAGAGAGCGCCGCTTCCCGGTGCACGCGACTGCTCTACGTCGAGACTGGCCATAGGCCCTGTTTGGATCCATGGGTTAGAGTTAGTTTGAGCTAGTTGGGGCTCAAATAGCCCTAAAGTATCCAAGCATGAGGGTTTAAATTGGAGCAAGTTGTACTGGACCCACCAAAAAAACTATCCCACCCAAGAGGTGCTAACTGGAGATGTTTCTCATTGAGACCACTGAGAAATCACTTTTCTCTCTCCATGAAGTGCATTTATTGTCAATCTAACCCTGTCACCCAAACACCTCTTTGGCTACAGTTAGTTTAGGGTTAGTCATGAATTAGTCTAACCTCTAGATAAGTTAGAGTATCAAACATGAGCAGTATAGGACATGCAAGTTGCTCAAAGCATACAAGCAAATTCGTACGTGAAAGGATTTTTTTTTTCTTTTTGAAAACGGAACATGAAAGGATTTTTTTTAGAATGCTCTTGGCATGTCGCTAACATGTGATATTTAACTGACCTCAATAGACGGCAGAAACACCAGCCCGCCGCACTTTGATAGAGACGAGGAGGGAGAAGCGATACAGGTTGCTGGATTACTAGAGATAGGTGTCGCACGGAAGCCAAGAAATATGGTAATAGCGTGGGTTAGCCATGTACTAGTATGATGTAACTACACTGCGCTGCCGTGTTTCGTACTCTTCCAGTCCACTGTGGAGATGATTAGTTAATTTTATGTCGGTGAATAATATTAAATATTATGAGTGCAGATGCTTCACCACGAGGTTCCTTGCTCCTTCTCGGTCGTCCGGAATCTATGTTCTTCCACTCAATTTTTTTACGTGAGCTTTGTTCATCCTTTTGCCAACACACGAGACATCTAGCATCAAGGTGCACGTATTATGCAAGGATCGTTCCATCTATATGAAGAACACATGGGACTGGAACTACGAGACGGACATGTACCCAGGAGTGGACGTACGAACCTGAGTAATGTAGCGCAGTAAGTGAAGTAGAAAGGCACAAATGGTATGAACATGCGTGGCATATAGGGTGTGTTTGGTTGCGTTCTTGTCTCAGCATAGTTGTACCCTCTTCATGCATGCTCAGCTCAACACCCCTCTTCATGCATGCTCACTTCATGCATGCTTCTAGTGTATTTGTGCTAAACTAGTGTGGACTCATGCACCCTCCATACACTCTACCAAACACCCAAAAGTAGGTCGAGAAGGGAACTCTTGGGAGGCATTTGTCTCTTACTATGTACTACCACTAAATGTTGTACGTTCAATGCATGGTGATGTTATGGTGTACGTGCCTAAGTACTCTACTACTACTATATTAGTTGGAGGCACATATTAACTTTTATATTTGTTTACGTGTATGCCCCGAGACCTTCCAACTAGACGTGTCTTTCTCTCCAGGTCGCACTTTGTATCGTTCATACCACTAAGTACTACTACGTGTGGTCTCCGACCCAAAATTGGAAGAAGTGGAGACGCTCTACCACGCTGTTTTTTTATGCTGGGCTCTACCACGCTGTTCATGTCCCACTCCTTTCGCTGGCGTGTGGGACATCCAGCACGTGCCGTGTTTGGCACCCTTCGTCGTAAGAGTTGAAATGCTAGCATTCATTAGAAATAAAAAATAATTATAAATCGGCAGTGATACTATTTTTTGTGAACCAATCAGCAGTGATACTATACCACGCGGTTTCCTTGCTCCTTGATATCGGAAAGAATACTTCCGTTCGCCAACATGTGGGACGTCGACCATCCTGGTCCACTTTCCATGCACACAGAACTCCAAGGGAGAGTCACCCAGGTAGTCGCGCCGCAGTAACAATGACTAATGAGCCGTCAAATCACGGGCCCACTTCCCACTTTGAAGTTGCTCGGACGAAGGAACCATCATGACTTCATTGAATTACGCTTATTGAAGAAAACTACTGTACCAGTAGTACTGCTAGCTACAGTAGTTACTCCAACAGAGCCCTCCTTTCGTTCATAGGATAGGAATATGAAAATCATAGGAAGTGAGATGACATGCATCTCAATTCCTATAGAGAAAGAGATGCCATTTGATGCTTAGGATAGGAATTTTTCCATTTAGTCTAGGCTAATGTACTGGTAATTTGCTCTAAAAACTATAGTAGTAACTAGTAGTATTGGTACATGCTCATAGTCAGACACAGACACACACACTAACTACTAGTACTACTACTTCTCACATGCTGGCCAGACGCCGTCGTTCTCCTTCTCGACTTTGTTGGCGACACCCCACCGTGCTTGGATCTCCGCCGACCTCTCCACAGCAGCGCGTGCGTCCGTTTCTTTCTTGCGGCGGCGGGCCTCTCTTTTCTTGAGTGCTTTCTGACTTTTCTGCTCCCTCTGTGCGGCTTTGGCCGCCTCTTGCTCTACCGCCCATTCAGCCTTGGCATCTTCAAATTCCTCCCACATAGTTGTGAGGTCACGAGCGGCGATGAACTCGCACGGGGGGATGCCATCGCTTCCCTACCATTTTGTGTGCGGTCGTGGGCGGCGAGGAACTCGGCGCAGAGGGATGCCATCGCTGCCTTACCGGTTAGTGTGCGGCGTGGTGGCATGAACGACGCTTGGTGAGAGCTCTGGGGTGGAGTAGCCGGACAACCGTATAGTGCATTGGTTTGTCAAGAGCTCAAGGATAGAAGACGAAGCAAATTTGGATTCCCCTTCAATCCTGGTCATTTATTATCGAGTAAAATGCATTGGCGGTCATCGAACTTGTCTTGATAGCCCACTTTGATCATTGTATACGAGATATGGTGATTATACGGTCACTGGCTCAGCGTATAGCTCCGTATTTGTCTGGTTGACCAGTCAAACAGTCTGCATGCGCCACATCAGCTCGTGTTCTTTATCTATCTACGCGGGCCTACCTATCAATGGAGAAAGAAATACTATAAAAACCAAAATTATGCGTATGTGGGGAATCAAACCACGGACTCGTCGCTGAAACGCACCCTCGTCAGCCAAATGAAAATGAAATACTTCGCGTCAGACACTCATGCTCACGCTGTCAAAGCATGCTAATGCATGCACATCGCCCTCTAAAAAAAAGTCTTGCTCATGGCGCAACGCAAATGGCGAGCCCATCACCTGCGCGCCCCGGCGTTGCCTGACATTACTGTTTAGACGTTTGATGGAGGCCTACGCGAACGCCGAGCATGTATTCACCTGGCTCAACACCAATGGTCTTACTCGGACCGCCTTGCTCATGTATATCGTCCATCACAACGACAATCTATAAAACAGCCTAAGCTAGAGAGGGTACTATGGTAGTATGGTACGGAGTATGTACTATCGTGAGCGACCAATCTTAGTGCCACTGCACACCGAAACCCCTTCCATCGCTAGCGCGCGCTTTCCACGTGAAACGGTCACCGTCTCTCCAGAATGTCAATGCCGCATTCACCGGACTTAACTACAGGTGCAATTGGAGTGTCACTGACATGCGGGCCAGATGCCCGTTGGGCCCACATGTTAGTAACCCAAACGCATCTGCAGTTAAGTCACTGAAGCAACATCCGCATTCACGCCCGACGAACCTACTCCGGCACCAGTTGTCCATCCGTCTGCCGCGGCTCATTGCCATTTGCCCGCTATATTTACTTGAGCCCCAGCTCCAAGCCATAGCCAAAGACCCACACTTATTCTCCTCCGGTCCCTTCCTTCTGTCGCCACCACTTCAACCATGGCCTCCTGGCACTCCGAAGATCACTTGGACGTACTATCATAGGAGCAGACGAGGGACATCGGCGGCTCTGCTTCGGGCGCGCTCCGAAGCTTTCTTCGACGTACTGTCGCAGGAGCAAACAAAGAAGATCGCCGGCACCCCCCCGGCCGCCCTCCGCCGCCACGACCATGAAGCCGGCGCGCGTGCGCGGGCGCAACCGGCAGCGAGGAAGAGTAGTACACGGTAGGTCGCCGCTGCTCTGGTCCCAGGAAGGCCACCGCTACTCCACTCAGTCGACGCCAAGCTTGGTGGGGTAAACATCGTCAGCTAATTAGCCACTTTTCGGTGACGTGGAGGCGGAAATCTTCAGAACCTTGTGCTCCGGAGGAGGAGGTTATCGAGGCGGGTGAGGAGGAGGCAAAGGCAATGGCCGGCTTTCTCGGGTTCATGGCCGGACATGGTGGTCGGGCGCCGGCGATCATTTAGATTAGGTTTACAGTAGGTTTTAGTACGGTTTGTGCGAAATATGTAATGAATTTTGTCCAGTTTGCAGGAAAAGTTTTCGAAATGTAATGAATTTCATCCGGTTAATTTGAAATTTGCTTTGTTTCAATGAATTCGTCCGGTTAGTTCATATAGTTGTCGAAAGGTATGCGGGCAGCATCGGATGGCATCCATCAGTGTCCTCGGACAGATGCCCGTGTAACTTTGTGGGCCAGCGCTCGATATGCCCTAACTATCATGCTATAATCACTAACAATCCTCCATTATTTGAGAGGGAACAGTTATCCATCAATCAAAATCAGATCCGATGTGTTTCGCACTCCTCCCACGTAAGAGTGTAAACTCTTGCTTACATAAAAATGGAGCAAGTGGACGGCACTGTAGCACGTCATATCACTCGAACTAGCCCGCCTAACGAGCGGGAAAGGACCGCCCTCGTCATTTTGTTCTGGATTTCTATCGATCGATCGTGCGAAAATGTTACGCTTTGCAAGTTCTAAAGGAAAAGGTGGCACACTTACGACTCGTACGCGTCGCAACCCCGACAGTCCGGTTCGCACGCCGCTCACCAGAGGGGACATGTGTTGTCTTGCAATTTCACTGACATGTGGGACTGTAATTGAATAAACCGTCGATAGCTGAAATCTAATTGCTCGACGGGCGTCGGCTGAGAAGAGAGAGACGGGGGAGGGAGAAGAGATCGCCCGCCCACCGCGCACGGACTCCAAGCAATATATGGTGATAATGTGAGGTGGGCCATGCTGGAGTCCGGACCGCTTCCGGAGCCCGCTCTCACCGCCCTGGCCCCTCAAGACGCCAGCTGCCCGCCGCATGCATGCATAGCAAGTAGTACTCCTTATGTGGAGCAGAGAGAGGCATTGACAAAGTCAAGGAGTGGGCTCTGCAAGAGCCCATCTCTACACGTGCTCGTAGGTATAAAAAAATAATTCTAAAAAAGGCATAAAACAATTGTGTCTTAAAAAAGAAAGGTAAAAACATTTGAGAGGAAATAGATAGAGAGAAAGTGAGAAAAGCTGTAACATGGGCGTTACATGAGGAAGGAGGGAGTGGTGCACATGCCAAGTTCACTGGGCTACCGAGTTTCACACTCCTCCGTCATAACAGTGGAGACAATAGCTTTCATCAAAAATAAACAATGAATACTCGTTGCTCGTCCTCTATATCAGAAAGAATACTTTCATTCGCTGACATGTGGGACGTCGACCATCCTGGTCCACCTGCCATGCACAAAATTATCCTGGTCTACCCCAGTCGTATCTCAGGCCCAACCTTTCCCACTGTAAGTTGTTCGGACGAAGGAACCATCATGACTTCGTTGAATTCCGCTTCTTCAAGAAAACTTACTGTACCCGCAATACTGCTACCACACGCGAAGACTGGACGGCACTGTACCATGTCATATCACTCAAACCCACTAGGACAAACTAGCCCGCCTACGTCATCTATTTTGGAACATAGGGAGTACGTCTCTGCACTGCTATGATTTTGTGCTGCATGTTCTCTGTACTTTTGCTACGATTTTCCTACCCTATGAACCAAATGAGGCCTGAATGTTTGTCGACTATTGTCTGATCGATCGCTAAGCCTACAATTTTAGTAGCTAGGGCTATTGGTCGATCGACGAGGGATAAGTATAAGCGTACCACGAGCTCATCAGCCCCAACGTTTCTCTTTGGTGAGTGTTTTGCAAGTACTATAGCTCGCACAGTAGCTAGCCTACTAACACCAAGAATCATCAAACAAGCCCTGCTGATATGATAAATAGTTCAAACTTAGATCTAATCATGCCATATATTACATCAAAAGCTGGTGAGGATACATATGTTTCCATAACTCGGAGAGGGTTCGCATGATTCATCGCATGATTCACTATCAAACAAAAGTAGCAAGATCCGCCCACACAAGACAATGCACTAGCCCTAAAATGGTTTGATAACACGCATAATTCTAGTAATTAAACACAGGGCAATGCAACCTACCCTGAAGGATTAGCGCGACCAACTATTTCTTGTCATCGATCTCTCGGGCAATGACCATAGCACGGACAGTGGCATGGGAATCGATTTCTGGGGCGATGTCCATAGGACTGACCGTGACATCAGAATCGATCTTTGGGGCGATGTCCACAGGATGGACAGTGGCATCGGAATCGATCTCCGGGGCGATGCCAACAGGACGGGCCACGACATCGAAATCATCAAGGACGTCCACCGGCACCTGCACAACGCTAACATATTAGCAAGCACATTGCAAATAATCAAAAACCACAACTATGGTAATAAGCCATTATTTTTTACCTTGTGCAGCTCACCGAGAGATCTCATCCCTCTGGGGACCATCTCCCCGTCCTCGATGGGGGCCATCACCTTGCCAGGGGAATACTGCTTCTCAACAGCGACTATCTCCTCAAACTCGGTCTTGAGCCTCACATAGGTGGCAATCAAAGTTCCTGGGGTAGGCACGGTGGGGCCCTTGCTGTTCTTCCAACTTTCTGTGAGGAGTTCGTCCGCCAACGTCCTCAACTCTTTGGCCAGTGCTTGTTTCTTGGAGTTCTTCGTCTCCATGGGTTGGCCCGCCAACATGGTCAACTTGTTGGTCGGTGCTAGCTTCCTGGAGATCGCTGTCTCCAGTGGGTTGTCCACCGGCAACTCTTTGCCTAGTGCTCCAGGATCCATCAATGAACTGACAAACAAAAAGCAATCAAAAGGAAACCACAATCGCAATGAAAATGGGAAAAGAATAGGATGTGAGAACCGGTCGGTGCTTCGCAAAATGAAGATTCTTGGAATGAAATATAGCAGCATAACTGATTCGCCCACCTTTCCTTCGTCGGTACAGAAGAAAAATGGCAGAAGTGAGTAGCCTGGAGTGAGGTTTTCTTCAAGAAAGGGAAGAAAGGGCTTGAACGAGCGTTCCCGTGAAATGATGGTTGCTTCGTCCAGTCCAACTTGGAGGCCACCTTACCACTTCTGGTAAAGGTGTGGGTTTTGTGATATGACGGGTCATGACGGCCACACCAGGGTGATAGGTGAGTCTCGACTGTAGCACCTCACTGTGATTTGGTGGATGGCACATGGGCCCAGATGCGTTGAAATGTCCCGCATGTGCACCGCGACCAAGGCGGAGAGGAAAACGATAGAACTACATAATTAATGCATTAGTTTAATTAGGGTAGTTTTGTAAAGTACGAGATACATTCCTCGAATCACAAAATGCCTTGGTTCATGAGATTTGAGATTTGAGCCCTATAAACCGGAAGGGAGGGAGTACTGCACACGGTGTAGTCTAGTCACTTGTTGAAATCTCTAGAATGGCAAATACTCCTTTCCGGTTTAGAGGGCTATAGTACTCCCTCCGTCTAGGTGTGTAAGTCATCTTACGTAAACCAAATAGTCCCAAAACACTTAGGCGCGGTGCATTAACTTCTACCTTGTTTCTTGTTTCGTGACATATCAACCAATAAGAGATGAGAGGTGTGCATGCTTTTAATGACTTGCAATGGCTAGTTCATTGCATGCAATGCTATTAATTAGCAAATAAACATTGGTGACCCCCAGGAGGAAACGGTGCTAAGCGCGTGGACCTATGCAGAATGAGTATCAACCAATGGATAATGGAGTTTAATTGTTAAACAATAGCAATTTTGGCTCATGCAAGAGCCTGGCCAGTACTCCAAGGAACCGCACCACGCGAGCATTCGCAACTGCCATGTTCGGGTTGCGCTTGGCTCTTCGCCTCTTCGAGAAGACGAACAATGATGTTACTCCTACTTCTACAGTATAGAATCCACTGTTGTATGTCCGTCCACCTCGTGTGGGAGGGATAGCGTGTAGCGAAAGCTTCTACTTACTGCTCCTGCCTTTGCGTCTATGACAGGTGGGCCCAACAGGTGGTTGGCCCTCCTGTCATGCAGCCAAAGGCAGGTGCAGTTAAGGCAATGGAGCTCAGTCCGCGAGGGAGAGGGCATTGTAGTAATCAAATTTCTTGGTCTTGTACGAGTTGACGCGACACATCAAAGCATTGCACTCGATATAAGTCTTTTTACAGATTTCAAATGGGCTACTTTGTATGTAGGAGTAGACATATTCTGCTTCGTATGTAGTCACTTTTTGCAATCTCTAAAAAGACTTATATTTGGAAACGGAGGGAGTACAACGCATGCATGCATGCCGTGACTTTCCTTTTGATACTTGAATGTGTTGATTTGATGCACCTTGCCAAATTTTGACTATAAATTTAACTAACCAAATTTTCATGCATGTCACAAAAAATTACGGGGCTGTTTGGATTGTGACTATGTTTGTCTTATGTTGCCACATTATTTTTCCCACACTTGCCACACTTGCCTAACCTGAGTTGCTCAAATTGTTAGACATACTTTGGCTTGCCTAAGGGAATCTTGCCACAATTTTTGTGTCTATGACATGTGGGGTTCACTGCTAATAAAAAAATTCTTGTCTTAGGTGTGGCTAATAAAAAAGACTTATATTTAGGAGCGGAGGGAGTAGAAAATATAAATAATAATGCATGTTGGGGAAACCCATGTTTCCGCTAATTTTAGCCGTGGGCTTGTTCACAATTTTTACGAGGGGGTGGTTGTTCATTTAATGGAGGGACTTGTAGTACCAGACTTGGCACACCGTAACACCACTTGGAACAAGTGGGTAGCTATCTCAAAAAACAATCAACAACTAAAAAAACCGTGACCTGGCATGTAGTAGTACACAATTTTAAACGATTGTTTTGATCGAGTGAAAAAGGAAAACTACCCCACTAAGTATATATAGGTCGGAGCCTCCGCGCTTGCTTGCTAGGGTTGCTCTATTCACACACTCTCATCCTCTCCAGATCTAAACAAGATAGGGGTAGTAACACTGTCTTTCTCCCTTCAAAAAACACTGGCTTTCTATGCTCACCGCTAGTTACAGATCCGGACGTATCCCCCTCCGCCGGTGAAGGGGAAGAGGGGTAGCGTTTAGGCCGTCGTCGACATAGAGGCTGGAGACCCACTGCCGGTCGCACCGTTATCTCTGGCCGAGCGCCGGCGCAGGAGGTCCTCCAATCCCTCTGTCATTGCATGTGAGCGGATCCAGCCTCCCGCCGCCCACCTATCCACATCCCGACGACCTTCAAGTATATCTTCGTTCGAAACCGCCTTAGCTCTACTTCCCCAGCTCGCTACGTCGCTGCATGTGCATCATTTTCTACCTCTCAGCCCCTCTCGATCGGATGGTCCAACGTCACATATATTTTTCTTCTATTGTTATATGTAAAGCTACTTCATGGAGTCGAATCTTGTACTCCCTCCGTCCAAAAATACTTTTCATTGAAATGGATGTATCTAGATGTATTTTAGTTCTAGACACATCCATTTTTATGACAAGTAATTCCGGACGGAGGGAGTACTTGGTTCAAACATGAAATAAAGTGGGGGTGGGGGAATTTAGTATGTACATCGGACTTGGTTCAAACAGGAAGGAAAGGGGGTGAAAGTAGTACAGACTGGTCATCCAACCGGCCTCTTGGCCGAAAAAGGAAATATAGGGGTAACGCTGTACACAGTGGTATGACTAGGACTAGATTTGCTATCCACACATAGGAGTAGGTGGCTAGAGTGAACAAAAATGGGACCAACCCAGATATGTTTCTTGGATGTTTGTTTCTCGGGGCAACAAACTATGAATCCCCACTTTATGCCCCTGTTTACGTACATGGTGCTGGACTGCTGGTGCACCCACTGTCTGATGCCCTTATAACAAATATTTAGGCTCCGTCCAGAATAAAGGGGAAGAAAACATAGGTCTTGATGAAAATAGAGGAATAGGAAAGGAATGTAGGTATAAAACTATGGAACAACGAACCAGAGGAAACTCTCAAGAGAATGTGTTCGGATGGACTACGAAATGTACATATTTGTTTGTTAGAGTAGCATGCTTGGCAGTATGAGATGCTATTTGTTTATTCAGCTGCACAGTGACTACTCTTGTCCTCACCTCACATACCACACATAGGTTGATTTTTTTATTCCGGCAACACAGCACAGCAACCTGTCTAACGCATGGCAGCCAGCGCCTGCGTCGGGCTTCCACTCAAAAAATGAGTAGCGCGTGGATGTTTCTAATCCTATGGAATCAGTACTACCAGACCAGCTTTCCTACGAAACACTATTCACATTTCCCGTGTTCCGAATGGTTGGAAGGGAAAGAATACCGTAGGAATTGTGTTCCTATGAAAATCCTGCACCAAACCTGTGAATCAAACGCAGCCTTACCTGTTCTTAATCTAATGTCCCTGGTAAAAATGAAGCCATGCCACTGTTATAAGCCATGCCAAGTTTAGCCAAATGTTTTTGCCTGTAATTGTTTGAGACTCTGACTATTTCCTCTGTGCCTTTTTGTGCAAACACGGATATCGAATTCACCTGGTTGCTCTTGTGACCTTTTGGTGCATTGCACAAAACTCTTCTGAAAAGAAGTGACTTTTGCGTTGTTTAACTGGAATGTCAGAATGGAATAGTTGGTTCATTTTGGTGGAACTGCACAAAGGGAGATCTGTGTTCCAATCCTCATCATCCATATTTGCGCCATAACCTTCCTTTAGGTAAGAATGATATTTAATGCATGTGTTCATATCTATTTTCCGACTGCCATGAGAAAATAATGCTATTTTTTACTGTACACTTGTACTCCCTCACGGACAAAACCAAATCTGAATTAGAAGGCCAATCATGTACTTGGTTTCACCAACTGGTGAGGAGAAAGAGAAACAGAGCATGAAGAGGAAGAAGAAGAATAAATAGTGCCAAGGCGATCTTGCTGAAGCCAGAGGCCTCGGTCGAGGCCATTCAAGGGCTCCGGGAATGACTACCTTACATGTGAGACGATCCTCCAGGGAGCCCTTCCACTTTGATGTCTCACTTAATTAATTAGGAGTACTTAAGTACCACTAATTTATTACTGCCTAATTTTCCTATTGGAGTTAAGCAAATCTTTAGTAGGACCCTATGATGAATCATGTACGTGTGTATATTTGTCTATGGAGGTGAATCATGTGGTGGAGTAGGGAGGGAATATTATTAGTGTCATGACATAATAGTGCTATTGTTTTGCATGTCAATTTATTGCCATTGGTTCAATGAGGCAATGTTTTGCGTATTGTCCATCATGAATTTGATGCTACTGTTTGAGTAATATGCTAATGTCTTCCTATCCTTTCTCACTAAGCTAATGAACGTTTCACCTTGTTCCTACTTGTGCAAACAGGGATCATGTTGTGCCAATCATACATTTTAGTGGAACTACACAAGACAATACAATGAACTGTATCCCAACCAGTGCTTTAACTCTGCTGGAAGTTCTTGATAATCTTTCGATATAATCTCAGCACTGGTAAACAAGAGTGATTTCAACCATACATTTGAAGTGCACAAAAATATATACTATTGTGTGATTCTAGTGAGTGCTTTATCATCTCTTATGGGACTACATGAATAAGCTTTTTTTCTCAGGTTGGTACGGGCCTAAGGCCTTCATCCATATTAGTTTGCTGTCACCTCTATTTGTATCATGCTACTGTCATGAGAAACTCCTTTATCTTTGCACGTTAAAGTTTTGCAACCTATGATAAATGGCAATGCTTTGAGTGTTGAGTTGAGCTAATTGGCACTGATTCAATAAACTAATACCTCTCTTTAAGCAAGATTACTATGTTGCTAACTTTACCCATTAAGATAATGAGGGTGCTTCTATTTGTTAGTGTATGTTTCATCAACTAGTCCCACTATTACAGTAATCTCACTCTCTCAATATATGTGCCAACAGGGATGCTCGATTTTGGTGGAACTGCACAAAAACTTTGGGTGCTTCATTGCCTCGACAGCTTCCGTCCTTTCCTGTCAGTCGCTAATCTCCGATTGCTTTCTTCCTTTGTTGTCAGTCGCTTGGCTTATCTCGGCTTCCAGTCAAAGGAAATAGTAATTGATATGCTACCTCACATAGGTTGGTACTGGTCTTTATCCTGATTATTGTGCCTGTCATATTTATTGCTAATTTGGTATTGTGCTACTATTTGCCGATTTCATAAAGGAGTAATTTGGAGCATGAACTCGCAGGCAAATCATTACATCGGGTGATTTCAGTAGAACTGCACAAAATGATCAGATGGACAGGTAGTTATGCTGCTGCTATGTACTCCAAAGTTCACTCAGACAAGCATCGATGTTGACAAGAAGTGCCTATATTCATTTGACTATCAACCGGCGTTAACCAATTGTCAAACTCCAAGTATTAGGAGAGTGAACGCCAAAAATATTGCTTGGTGCATAGCCCAGAAAAACGCAGTCCAGTCTTTGGTCCCAACTTGTGCCTTTTGGTTATCGGCACATATGGTAGCGAACTATATGGCATGGAGTCTAAAGAATCCAGACAAGTTGGTTGACGCATATATTCATCTAGCACTTAATCAGTCTGCATGCCAAGGATGCTCCATTTCAGTTGAACTGCACACAAAATTTGGGTGGTTCATTTTCTCAACCGCCTCCTTTCTCGTCTGCAATGTAGAATTTTGGCGAGATACAGGACCAAGATGAGCCAGTAAACTAGTTGGATGAAAGTAGTGGCCAAGTTGCTCAAACCTCCCCCAGCACGAGGCCACTATTTGAGGATAAACATCCAAGCAAAGTTCACATTGTCTGTGTTGCCTCTTATGTACTCGAAAGTTTACTCGTACAAGAACTAATTTTAGCAAGAAGTACCTCCGATTGAACACCATTTACTAGTCTGTACCCTAGGTAATTAAAGTTCGTCCATGGATCATATTGGCTATGATCTCAATAATTTGGATGCATAAATATACTGAACATGTGTATATCTGAATCTTTTTGTGAATTATGTATGAATATTGTCGTGTGATCTATCAATCATTTGGATGCATAGATATGCTGAGCTTGTGTATATATGAATCTTTTGAGTTGTTGATAGTGAATGTTGGCTATGAATATGAGCGTGTCCTGTGAACCTGAGTTTGATATGAATGTTTACCTTTTCTGTTGTATTTGTGTGTGAACTTGTTAGTATGCCTACCGTGGGGTATAAAACACAGGTCTCTTATAAAAGTAATGTTGTGTCCAATTTATGTTTTCCCTTCTAACCACATTATATATATATATTTATATTATTACTATTATCGTATATTTTATAGAGACTTATATATACATTATAAAAACATCCCAGGTGTTATTAAGTTATAAAAGTAAATGTTTAACGGAAGTTGGCAAGGAAAATCCTGGTTGTTTTTGACTCACACGCAAGGAAAACCCTGGTATTTGTGTATAAAAGCTTGCGAAGATTTTAAGGACAATTTAATAATAACGCACTCATTTTTATTTTGAGCAATAACTCGCTAATTTCTTAATTATATATATAAAAAATGTGCCTCTCCAGTTTATTCTTTGATATTAATTGCTCCTTCTAACATAACATTATATATATAACGAGCCCACCTAATACGTGTATTTCAAGGAACTGCAAATGGGCTGGGATTTCTTAGAAAATATAAATGGGTCTGATTGACGCGAAGTTATTTGTTCACCCAGCTTAGCAAATGGACTGTACATTCTAGAAAACATGGGTTAAATATATGCCACATTTTTGCAGGCTGACATGTGGGCCAATAGGTCGAAGCCTACGTAGGGCGTTGTCAACTTGGTCAACAAATGATTGTGTCATCCACAGCCATTGGATTTATATCCAACGACCTGCATGCACCTTCAATCTCTCGTCTTCTTCCTCCAGCATCGCTGGGACCGCCTGGTCCGGCCTCCGGCGGCTAGCGGCTCTGATTAGCACGCATCGCTGCAAAGCGCTACCCCACCACCGGCCAGGCTATCCCTCCACCCCTCGACACCTCCTGTTATTCTCCATAGACTACAGGCCCACGCCGCAACAGATCCAGTTATAATCCTTCTCCTCCTCTCAATCTGCGACTCCACTGCCGCGTTTTCCCATCTCCGAGTCGTTCTCTTCCGGGGCCTCGCTGTCGTCCACCGCCTCGCTGCGTTCGGTGCGGCGTGGTCAACAAACGAGAGTCATTAGAAGAGGACTGTACATGGAGAGCCTGACGGCTGGGACCCACGAGGTCCATGGTCACACGCAACGAAAGTTCCTCCTTATTAAGCTGAAAAAAATGATTCCTCCACCTGACAGCTGGGACCCATCGGCTGTATCATCGCATGGAAGGAAGTGCCTCCATGTTTTGCGAAAACAATTATTCATCCCGTTGACATCTGGGATGTAACATCCCAAATTTTCAATTTGGAATGTTATACAATAGATCATCACTGCATATCATATTTATTTGCATTTTGGGTTGATCTTAGAAATTCTACGCAACTCAAAGACCCTCGGAGAGAGATGGGGATTTCATTATTTTCATATCTGAGTTTTCTCAAATTTTGAAAATAGGATCATTTGATTTTATTTATTTTATCTTCAGTTATTCTATTATCAAAATATGAGAGAGGGAATAAAATGACTTTCCCAAAATAAAGAAATATTGAGGATTTAATAAAAAATCAAATAAGGTTTTATTTTGGAGTTTTTCGTGGTTTTATTTGAAATTAGGAAAAAATGCACGTTTTCAAAAATTGCATTTGGGGCCAAGAAAATGTTCATCCTGTTCTAAATATTTTATTTAGACGGTGAAAATTTGTTTTGGCAATTTTAATTTTTTATTTATTTTTATAGAATTTCTCTTAGTTTGGCGAAATTGTTTTAAAAAAACCCCGTGCCCGACTGGGCCAAAGGCCCAGCCGAGCCAGGCCGGCCCGCCACGCCACCGCCTCCCTCGCCGAGCTGCCGCCGGACTCCGGGAGACCGAGCCGGGCACGCCTCCGCCGCCGACCCCCTCCCCAAGCAAGCCGCCCCCTCCCTCCTTAAATAGCCACCCCGGGCCCCCCTGGGAGCTCGAGTTGCCGAGCCGCCCCGCCGAGCCGCGCTGCACGCCGCCCCGCAGCCGCCGCACGCTGCCGCCCCGCCGCCGCTGCTGCCCACCACCGCCGCCCAAAGCCCCGCCGGACCGAGCCGAGGTAGCCGCCCCGCTGCCCGGTTTTCTAAGAAAAACCGATTTGGTTTTTTAGAAAACCCTAGTTTTTGTTCTTTCTGGTTTATTTATTTAGCGAGCGTTTGCTCGTCCGTTCGTTTTAATGAACGCGTTCATCATTTAGTTCCAGAAAACGGACGTTCGTTCGTTATTCTGTTCGTCGTTTTTTCTTTTTCTCGGATTATTCCGCGATTATTTCTAATCGCGATTTCTGATACGATTTTCGTTCTAGTTTAACTTTTCGCTCGTTTATCGGAATCAGGCGATTCAAGCGCCTGGAGTTTCGTCTAGAACCCCTCTTTCCGTTTAACCAACCCAAACAAGTTTTTGCCTCTGTAAAAATTGACCTAGATCCATAATAGTAAATGAAGCTTGTTTCTTTCGCCGTTTGTCTTTTGTTGCTTCGTTTGATTTGATTCTTTTTGCCAACCGGAGTTCTTAAGTTGAACTATCTGGTTAGATCTCTTATTCAAGTTTTACCTGTGCATTAGATGAGTACTTATTGTATGCTTGTTTGTTTGTGATAGAGTACCCGGAGTGCGCCGCTTGCTACTTCGAATCGCTAGGTTTTACAGATCATCAACAAGGCAAGTAACACTTTGATCATACCTCCTACTACCTAGTTTTATTGCATTAGATCAATCCTCACACCATTGCATGATTAGGATCTAATTAAATTGTGGGTTTGGGAAGTAGATGAGGTAGTACCTATTATCTGTTTTATTATCAAACCTTTGGGAGTTACTTCTACGTTTGCTTATTATGCCATGCTATGCTAGTAGACATGGATTGGGTGAGTGTATCCATGACAAATGTGAGATTGTTAAATTAATGGTTTATCTAAGGTGGCAACTTAAACACACATTTGGGTGGATTGAGGCACCTGGGTATTCTAGCGATTGCCTGTTTTTCTTTTGGACCACCACCCAGGCTCAAAGGGATCATGAGATTATTCATACAAGAAACTTCCGTGCGCAGCCACAATCTACTATGGGCTCTAGCATAGTTGACTAAGTTGTGCGAACTCTTACAGTGGTAGACTAGCAGATGTAAGGGATGTAGGTTGGTACGGTCTACCCGTTTGTAAGGTGCAAGCGCTTCTGAAAGCCTATGTCTCGGTCATCCATTTCTCAAACATCTTGTAGTGCGAGAATCCCAACGGAGGAGATCAAGTCTTGTGGGGAAAAGTGCGCAAACCTCTGCAGAGTGTATAACTAATCATGGTTAGCCGTGTCCCCGGTTATGGACGTTTTGAGTATCTAGTACTTGGATTATCATGTGAATCTCATCATGTTACTCTAAATTAATTTTGTTGGGTTTTAATGATGATGCTTAATTGGGATTGAGAGGGTGTCTACACTCTCAATGTTTAACAACTACCATGATAGTTAAATAAAATTTATTCCTTTGCCGTAGGGAAAAATTGGCTTTACGCAAAACTGTAACCATAGAGCTTACCACCAGCCAAATATGCATGTAGTATAGCCTTATTCTTTCATTGCTCTCTATGTGTTACTTTGCCAGCATATTCCATGTGCTGGCCCGTTTAGGGCTGCAACGTTCATGTTGCAGACTTTTCAAACGAGGAGTAAGGTGCTTTTAGGTCGTCGTTCTATACTCAGTGATGCCGTTGGAGTTGATGGACTCACTTATCTTCCAAGCCTTCCACTATTATCGTTATTAGATGGCCTTAAGCCATATTTATTGTAAGAAGTTCTCTTTTGAGACACTCGATGTAATAAGTGTGTGATTGCTACTCTGTTATAAATCCTTCAAGTACTGTGTGGTGTCAGCATTACCGATCCAGGGATGACACCGGAGCACAGAGATTGGTCTGTTTGAGGTCTGGTCGCTACAAGATGGTATCAGAGCACAAGCTGACTGTAGGACACGACCACTAAGCTAAAGCCCTAGATCACTACTCACTCTTCTCATTCTGACTCCTCATCTTTTCTTCTCTTTTAGGATGGCGGATGCAAGGAACAAGTTCACACAGCCGGATGAAGATACACCCTTTGGACGTTACCTGAAGGAAGTCACTAAGTACCTGAACATCGGAGTACCAAGCTTCACCGGAACCTACAACGCCAATTTACCTGAAGAATAGCGCTGGATGGTTCAAGTTCAAGTTCCAGGAAGGACGTTCATGCCGGTTACCGACCCCATAGAGTTTTCCTTTGATGCACCAACCTGGAGTCTAGGAAGGAGCATGGCAGCTCACATCACCATGGGTCGTATTGGAGAAGTTTACCGCAATGATCTCAAGGATACTATCTACTAGATTTGTGGGCGCCGGGGTGAGCACTGGGAGATGATCAGCACCAAGAAGAATAAATCAATTGCAGCTTTTATCCAGAGTTAAACCAGCACATTCGACGTCAGGAGAACCAGATGTGCGCCGACATGATAGACCTGAAGAAGGCGAGGACAAGAATCAAGGAACTGGAGGAAGAACTCAAGGCTACACGTGAAGATTATGAAGAGGAAATCGAAGTAATAGTGGAGAAGAATGACGACTTGATCAAGAATATCACAATATTTATGGGAGGCCCTACACCAGTAGAAGAAGACGAAGAACCCAAGGAGATTCGCCCTGAAGACTAGATCATCATCGACGACACCGACTCGGATCCAGATGATAGTGTTGATGACTATGTTGCTGAAGTTGGAGCAGATATCATGGAGTCTGCAACCAAAGAATATTTCTAGTAGACCACCTCATCAGTATTAGAAGTCCACCATGTAAATATAGTAGTCCGATCACTTTTGCGATAGTTAGATCGATTGTATGCCCTTGTTTGATTGATCGAATGAAGAGAATTGTTTGTTTTGCCTCATGTGCATATGGGTAGTGTTTTCTCTCTAGACCCCCTCTATTCTTAATCTCATCTTTTTTAAACCCTCAGATGCCTCCGAGACATGACCCCGGATTTACCTTCCCACCGGAGCTCACTCAGTTGATCCAGCAGCAGAACACATTGATGCAGTTGCTAGTCCAGAATCAGAATTAGGGGAACAGCAACAACAACCCACCACCACCACCACCTGTTGATCACTTAGCCCGTTTTCTTAGGCTGAATCCGCCGGTGTTCTCTAGTAGCAGATGATTGGCTCCGCAAGATAGCTAGGGAGTTGACCACGGCAGGATGCACAGATGCGGAAAAGGTGAAGTTTGCCGCACATCAGCTAGAAGGACCCGCAGCATCATGGTGGGAGAATTTCACAGCCACTTTCCCTATCGACACTATCACATGGGACCAGTTTCAGCAAGCTTTCTGTACTGCCCATGTTTCAGCAGGAGCTATGGCCATGAATAAGCGTGAGTTTCACAACTTGCGCCAAGGAGGACGGACAGTTGGCCAGTATGTGGAGGACTTTAGTAAGCTAGCACCTTATGCCCCAGATGACGTTGCTACGGATGCAGCTAAGCAGGAGAAGTTTCTAAAAGGACTGAATGATGAGTTGAGCATGCAGTTGATAGTAGCAACCTTCAACAACTACCAGGAGTTGGTAGATCGTGCTCTTATGATTGAAGGGAAGCAACAGGAGATTGAGAACCGCAAGAGGAAGTATGGACAAAGGAAGTACAATTCTGGAGCTCAGCAGAAGCCATGTTTTACCCCTAGATCGGGAGGACATTTTCAGCATACCCATGGAGGAGGTAGCTCGCACAATCATAATGGCCCCAAGAATGGTAATGGGAATGGAGGGAGCAACGGCCAGAACCGTACCAACCCATCAACCCCAGCCAAGAGAGACCTGAGCCAAGTCACTTGTTTTAAGTGCCATAAGACCGGACATTACGCCAATGAATGTCCTGAATCCCAGAATGGAAATGGCAATGGAAGCTCTGGGAAGAAGCCGAACCCTTTCAATAGGGGACAGGTGAACCGCGTTAACATGGAGGAGGTTGAAGAGCAGCCGAATGCAGTAGTCGGTAAGTTTTTGGTTAAGTCATTTACTGCACTCGTTCTTTTTTATACTGGTGCATCACATTCATACATCTCAAGGGGATTTGTGGATAATTATAAACTGTCAACCCAAGCCCTTAGGTCACCCATGTTAGTAACCTTGCCTGGAGCAGAGTATATGGCTAGTCTATGGTGTGATCGGTTACCATTAAGGATTGGTAACTATGTATTTCCCTTGGACCTAATAGTATTGGAATCCCAAGGATTGGATGTGATATTAGGCATGGATTGGTTATCGAAGTATGAGAGGAATATTGAATGCGCCAGTAAGTCAATTTTGCTTACAACGCCAGAAGGAAGAAGGATCAAGTATGTATCCCGGCATGTGCCGAAGAGGACTCAAGTAAATTCCCTAACAGGAGTTGTGCAGGAGGAAGTACCAGTGGTAAAGGATTTCCCTAATGTATTTCCAGAGGAGTTGACAGGCATGCCACCGGATAGAGATATTGAGTTTTTGATTGAGCTTTTTCCAGGCATAGGGCCAATATCTAAGAGACCATATAGGATGCCCGCAAAGGATTTGGAAGAAATTAAGAAGCAGATTAAAGAGTTATTGGATAAGGGTTATATTCGCCCAAGTTCTTCACCTTGGGGATCGCCGGTACTTCTAGTGGAGAAGAAGGATGGATCGTTAAGGATGGTTGTTGATAATCGAGGATTGAATAAAGTAACCATCAAGAACAAGTACCCACTACCGATGATCAATGATGTGTTTGATCGATTGCAAGGAGCTAAGGTATTTTCCAAGATCGATCTGCGATCAGGATACCACCAGTTGAAGATTCGAGAACAAGATATACCTAAAACAGCTTTTACCACCAGGTACGGGTTGTACGAGTATGTCGTTGTGTCATTTGGTCTGACTAACACACCCGCATATTTTATGAACATGATGAAAAAAGTATTTATGGAGTTCTTGGACAAGTTCGTCGTAGTGTTCATTGATGATATCCTAGTTTACTCGAAGAATGAAGAGGAGCATAAGGAGCATTTGCGTTTGGTACTTGGAAAGCTTAGAGAACATCAGTTGAAAGTGCGTTATATCGACTAGAGGGGGGGTGAATAGGCGGTTTTTATGAAATTCTTCACTGAGGAATTTGCCAGTGAGGAAATTCCTTAGCGAAGAACTACTAGCAGCGGAATAAGTACTCAAAAATAAACATAACAGAATACAAGCATAGTCATCATGATGAAATGAAGACAGGCATAGAGTACAGGAAACGTAATCACAGGAGAATACAGGATGAAGACAAACAGACTGAGGAAATTGAGGAATTCTTCAGTCAAAGTCTTCAAACAAAGATATGAACAAACACACGACACAGTTATGAGGAAATGAAAGAGTTGAAAAAATAGAACCAGTAAGCTTGGTGAAGACATTGATTTGGTAGACTAATTCCAACTGTTGTCTCAGTTGTATGTCTGGTTGGAGCGGTTTAGTATTTGAACTCGAGGACACACAGTCCCGGACACCCAGTCCTGAACACGCAGCTCAGGACACCTAGTCCTCACCGTATTCTCCTTGAACTAAGGTCACACAGACCTCGTCCAATCACTCGTGGTAAGTCTTCAGGCGACTTCCAAACCTTCACAAACTTGGTCACTCGGCGATCCACAATTCCTCTTGGATGCTCTAGACCATGACGCCTAACCGTCTGGAAGAAGCACAGTCTTCAAAGGTAACAAGTGTCGGATCCACTCAGGATCAATCTCTTAAGTGATGCTCATTCACTTGGGGTTTGTAGGTGTTTGGGTTTTGGGTTTTTGGTTTTTCCTCACTTGATGATTTTCGCTCAAAGTCCTCGGAGGATGGGTTGCTCTCAAATGACAAGTGTCAGTTTCTCTCGGAGCAGCCAACCAGCTAGTGGTTGTAGGGGGCGGCTATTTATAGCCTAGGGAGCAGTCCGACATGATAAGACATAAATGCCCTTCAATGATATGACCGTTAGGTGGATAGATATTTTGGGACAGCTGGCGCATAGCACAGCAACGGTCGGAATTTTGAGTAGCAAAATCCTCAGGGCTATCATGTTCCTCACTGTGTAGGCAATCCGCACTGGCGAATTCCTAACTCCTTAGTCAGGACAAATTCCTCAGAGACCAGAAGAACTTCGTCTCTGTCACTGAAGAAATTGACTGAACTGTATGAGATTTCCAATGGCTTCACTCGAAGGGATTGGTAGGTGTAGGATTTTGAGTTGAGCATCACATGGAAACTTTTCCTTAGTATTTCCTCGACCCCCCTTAACAGTACGGTGTTTCCTATGAATCAAGAAAGAGAAAAACAAAACTATGAAAACGAAAGTCTTCAAGCTTCATATTCCTCGCATGAATATCAAGTGTTCACGGACACACCAATTTCTTCACTTTCAAAGTCTTCATGAAAGTCTTTAGAAATACCAAAATCTTAAGTCGAAGATATTCATTTTTAGGGGTCGACTTTTCCTGTAAATATCACACTCCTCATAGAATTATAGACCTGTGTACACTCACAAACGCATTAGTCCCATAACCTATAAGTCTTCAGTACACCAAAATCACTAAGGGGCACTAGATGCACTTAGATCAGTTATATGCCAAGTTTAGCAAATGTGAGTTTTGGTTGAAGGAAGTTGGATTCCTTGGACACGGTATATCTGGAGAAGGTATAGCAGTAGACCCCACCAAGGTTGACATGTGACAAATTGGGAAGCCCCAACAACAGTTGGAGAGATCCGGAGTTTTATTGGACTCGCAGGATACTACCGGAGATTTATTGAAAACTTCTCGAGGATTGTGAAGCCTATGACGGAGTTGTTAAAGAAGGATACCAAGTTCAAATGGACTGAAGAGTGTGAGGCCAGTTTCCAGGAATTGAAGAAACGTTTGGTTACATCACTAGTGTTGATTTTGCCAGATCAGACCAAGGATTATGAGGTGTATTGCGATGCTTCACGTCGAGGACTTGGAGCAGTGCATATGCAGGAAGGAAGAGTTGTTTCATATGCCTCACGATAGCTTAAGCCTCATGAGTTGAATTATGCCACGCATAATTTGGAGTTAGCAGCCATAGTGCATGCGTTGAAGACTTGGAGACATTTTCTCATTGGAAACCATTGTGAGGTGTACACGGATCACAAGAGTTTGAAGTATATCTTCAGGTAGAAGGAGTTAAATCTCAGGCAAAGGAGATGGTTGGAGCTCATCAAGGATTATGATATGAGATTGCATTATCATCCCGGAAAAGCTAATGTAGTAGCTGACGCATTGAGCCGTAAAAGCCATGTCAACACTCTAATGACGGGAGGTTTACCAAGAGAGTTAGCCGAGAATCTTCGTGAGCTATGTTTGGAAATAGTTCCGAGAGGCTATGTATCAGCATTGGAGATTCAGTCTACTTTGATGAATAAGATCAGAGAAGCCTAGAAGACTGACAAGGAGATCGCTTATATTAAGGAGAAAATGAGCAAAGGAAAAGCTAAAGGATTTCGTGAGGATGAGCACGATACCCTATGGTTTGAAGATCGTGTTTATGTGCCCAATGACCTAGAGATCAGGAAGTTCATTCTGCAAGAGGCCCATGATTCATCATATTCGATTCACCCAGGAAATACCAAGATGTATCTGGATTTGAAGGATATTTTCTAGCGGACCGGAATGAAGAAGGATATTGCGGAGTATGTAGCAGTTTGTGATGTATGTCAGAGAGTAAAGGCAGAGCATCAGAAGCCAGCCGGATTGCTACAGCCATTGCCAATACCCGAATGGAAGTGGGATAAGCTAGGCATTGATTTTATTACGGGATTGCCCAGAACTCGTTCAGGCTATGACTCGATTTGGGTAGTAGTCGATCGTTTGACAAAGGTAGCTCATTTCATCCCAGTGAAGACTACCTATACTAGTGCCAAGTTGGCAAAGATATACATGACCAGGATCATATGTCAGCATGGAGTTCTAAGGAGCATTGTATCAGATAGAGGAACCCAGTTTACCTCAAAGTTCTGGAATCAGTTGCATGAAACTTTAGGTGCCAGGCTAGAGTTCAGCACAGCTTTTCATCCACAGACAGATGGACAGACCGAGAGAGTCAGTCAGATTTTGGAGGACATGCTGAGAGCTTGTGCGCTAGATTACGGATCTAGTTGGGACGAGAATTTGCCATATGTAGAGTTCTCTTACAACAACAATTATCAATCCAGTTTGAAGATGGCCCCTTCCGAAGCCTTGTACGGAAGGAGGTGCTGAAGAGGACTCAAGTAAATTCCCTAACAGGAGTTGTGCAGGAGGAAGTACCAGTGGTAAAGGATTTCCCTAATGTATTTCCAGAGGAGTTGACAGGCATGCCACCGGATAGAGATATTGAGTTTTTGATTGAGCTTTTGCCAGGCACAGGGCCAATATCTAAGAGACCATATAGGATGCCCGCAAAGGATTTGGAAGAAATTAAGAAGCAGATTAAAGAGTTATTGGATAAGGGTTATATTCTCCCAAGTTCTTCACCTTGGGGATCGCCGGTACTTCTAGTGGAGAAGAAGGATGGATCGTTAAGGATGGTTGTTGATAATCGAGGATTGAATAAAGTAACCATCAAGAACAAGTACCCACTACCGATGATCAATGATGTGTTTGATCGATTGCAAGGAGCTAAGGTATTTTCCAAGATCGATCTGCGATCAGGATACCACCAGTTGAAGATTCGAGAACAAGATATACCTAAAATAGCTTTTACCACCAGGTACGGGTTGTACGAGTATGTCGTTATGTCATTTGGTCTGACTAACACACCCACATATTTTATGAACATGATGAAAAAAGTATTTATGGAGTTCTTGGACAAGTTCGTCGTAGTGTTCATTGATGATATCCTAGTTTACTCGAAGAATGAAGAGGAGCATAAGGAACATTTGCGTTTGCTACTTGGAAAGCTCAGAGAACATCAGTTGAAAGTGCATTATATCGACTAGAGGGGGGGTGAATAGGCGATTTTTATGAAATTCTTCACTGAGGAATTTTCCAGTGAGGAAATTCCTTAGCGAAGAACTACTAGCAGCGGAATAAGTACTCAAAAGTAAACATAACAGAATACATTGATGCAGTTGCTAGTCCAGAATCAGAATTAGGGGAACAACAACAACAACAACCCACCACCACCACCACCTGTTGATCACTTAGCCCGTTTTCTTAAGCTGAATCCGCCGATGTTCTCTAGTAGCACCGAGCCGATAGTAGCAGATGATTGGCTCCGCAAGACAGCTAGGGAGTTGACCACGGCAGGATGCACAGATGCGGAAAAGGTGAAGTTTGCCGCACATCAGCTTGAAGGACCCACAGCATCATGGTGGGAGAATTTCACAGCCACTTTCCCTATCGACACTGTCACATGGGACCAGTTTCAACAAGCTTTCTGTACTGCCCATGTTTCAGCAGGAGCTATGGTCATGAAGAAGCGTGAGTTTTGCAACTTGCGCCAAGGAGGACGGACAGTTGGCCAGTATGCGGAGGACTTTAGTAAGCTAGCACGTTATGCCCCAGATGACGTTGCTACGGATGTAGCTAAGCAGGAGAAGTTTCTGGAAGGACTGAATGATAAGTGGAGCATGCAGTTGATGGTAGCAACCTTCAACAACTACCAGGAGTTGGTAGATCATGCTCTTATGATTGAAGGGAAGCAACAACAGATTGAGAACTTCAAGAGGAATTATGGACAAGGGAAGTACAATTCTGGAGCTCAGCAGAAGCCACGTTTTACCCGTAGACCGGGAGGACATTTTCAGCATACCCATGGAGGAGGTAGCTCGCACAATCATAATGGCCCCAAGAATGGTAATGGGAATGGAGGAAGCAACGGCCAGAACCGTACCAACCCATCAACCCCAGCCAAGAGAGACCTAAGCCAAGTCACTTGTTTTAAGTGCCAGAAGACCGGACATTAGGCCAATGAATGTCCTGAATCCCAGAATGGAAATGGCAATGGAAGCTCTGGGAAGAAGCCGAACCCTTTCAATAGGGGACAGGTGAACCGCGTTAACGTGGAGGAGGTTGAAGAGCAGCCGGATGCAGTAATTAGTAAGTTTTTGGTTAAGTCATTTACTGCACTCGTTCTTTTTTATACTGGTGCATCACATTCATACATCTCAAGGGGATTTGTGGATAAGTATAAACTGTCAACCCAAGCCCTTAGGTCACCCATGTTAGTAACCTCGCCTGGAGCAGAGTATATGGCTAGTCTATGGTGTGATCGGTTACCATTAAGGATTGGTAACTATGTATTTCCCTCGGACCTAATAGTATTGGAATCCCAAGGATTGGATGTGATATTAGGCATGGATTGGTTATCGAAGTATGAATGGAATATTGAATGCGCCAGTAAGTCAATTTTGCTTACAACACCAGAAGGAAGAAGGATCAAGTATGTATCCCGGCATGTGCCGAAGAGGACTCAAGTAAATTCCCTAACAGGAGTTGTGCAGGAGGAAGTACCAGTGGTAAAGGATTTCCCTAATGTATTTCCAGAGGAGTTGACAGGCATGCCACCGGATAGAGATATTGAGTTTTTGATTGAGCTTTTGCCAGGGACAGGGCCAATATCTAAGAGACCATATAGGATGCCCGCAAAGGATTTGGAAGAAATTAAGAAGCAGATTAAAGAGTTATTGGATAAGGGTTATATTCTCCCAAGTTCTTCACCTTGGGGATCGCCGGTACTTCTAGTGGAGAAGAAGGATGGATCGTTAAGGATGGTTGTTGATAATCGAGGATTGAATAAAGTAACCATCAAGAACAAGTACCCACTACCGATGATCAATGATGTGTTTGATCGATTGCAAGGAGCTAAGGTATTTTCCAAGATCGATCTGCGATCAGGATACCACCAGTTGAAGATTCGAGAACAAGATATACCTAAAACAGCTTTTACCACCAGGTACGGGTTGTACGAGTATGTCATTATGTCATTTGGTCTGACTAACACATCCACATATTTTATGAACATGATGAAAAAAGTATTTATGGAGTTCTTGGACAAGTTCATCGTAGTGTTCATTGATGATATCCTAGTTTACTCGAAGAATGAAGAGGAGCATAAGGAGCATTTGCGTTTGGTACTTGGAAAGCTCAGAGAACATCAGTTGAAAGTGCGTTATATCGACTAGAGGGGGGTGAATAGGCGATTTTTATGAAATTCTTCACTGAGGAATTTCCCAGTGAGGAAATTCCTTAGCGAAGAACTACTAGCAGCGGAATAAGTACTCAAAAGTAAACATAACAGAATACATTGATGCAGTTGCTAGTCCAGAATCAGAATCAGGGGAACAACAACAACAACCCACCACCACCACCACCTGTTGATCACTTAGCCCGTTTTCTTAGGCTGAATCCGCCGATGTTCTCTAGTAGCACCGAGCCGATAGTAGCAGATGATTGGCTCCGCAAGACAGCTAGGGAGTTGACCACGGCAGGATGCACAGATGCGTAAAAGGTGAAGTTTGCCGCACATCAGCTTGAAGGACCCGCAGCATCATGGTGGGAGAATTTCACAGCCACTTACCCTATCGACACTGTCACATGGGACCAGTTTCAGCAAGCTTTCTGTACTGCCCATGTTTCAGCAGGAGCTATGGCCATGAAGAAGCGTGAGTTTTGCAACTTGCGCCAAGGAGGACGGACAGTTGGCCAGTATGTGGAGGACTTTAGTAAGCTAGCACGTTATGCCCCAGATGACGTTGCTACGGACGTAGCTAAGCAGGAGAAGTTTCTGGAAGGACTGAATGATGAGTTGAGCATGCAGTTGATGGTAGCAACCTTCAACAACTACCAGGAGTTGGTAGATCATGCTCTTATGATTGAAGGGAAGCAACAGCAGATTGAGAACTGCAAGAGGAATTATTGACAAGGGAAGTACAATTCTGGAGCTCAGCAGAAGCCACGTTTTACCCGTAGACCGGGAGGACATTTTCAGCATACCCATGGAGGAGGTGGCTCGCACAATCATAATGGACCCAAGAATGGTAATGGGAATGGAGGAAGCAACGGCCAGAACCGTACCAACCCATCAACCCCAGCCAAGAGAGACCTGAGCCAAGTCACTTGTTTTAAGAGTCAGAAGATCGGACATTAGGCCAATGAATGTCCCGAATCCCAGAATGGAAATGGCAATGGAAGCTCTGGGAAGAAGCCGAACCTTTCAATAGGGGACAGGTGAACCGCATTAACGTGGAGGAGGTTGAAGAGCAGCCGGATGCAGTAATTAGTAAGTTTTTGGTTAAGTCATTTACTACACTCGTTCTTTTTTATGCTGGTGCATCACATTCATACATCTCAAGGGGATTTGTGGATAAGTATAAACTGTCAACCCAAGCCCTTAGGTCACCCATGTTAGTAACCTCGCCTGGAGCAGAGTATATGGCTAGTCTATGGTGTGATCGGTTACCATTAAGGATTGGTAACTATGTATTTCCCTCGGACCTAATAGTATTGGAATCCCAAGGATTGGATGTGATATTAGGCATGGATTGGTTATCGAAGTATGAATGGAATATTGAATGCGCCAGTAAGTCAATTTTGCTTACAACGCCAGAAGGAAGAAGGATCAAGTATGTATCCCGACATGTGTCGAAGAGGACTCAAGTAAATTCCCTAACAGGAGTTGTGCAGGAGGAAGTACTAGTGGTAAAGGATTTCCCTAACGTATTTCCAGAGGAGTTGCTAGGCATGCCACCGGATAGAGATATTGAGTTTTTGATTGAGCTTTTGCCAGGCACAGGGCCAATATCTAAGAGACCATATAGGATGCCCGCAAAGGATTTGGAAGAAATTAAGAAGCAGATTAAAGAGTTATTGGATAAGGGTTATATTCGCCCAAGTTCTTCACCTTGGGGATCGCTGGTACTTCTAGTGGAGAAGAAGGATGGATCGTTAAGGATGGTTGTTGATAATCGAGGATTGAATAAAGTAACCATCAAGAACAATTACCCACTACCGATGATCAATGATGTGTTTGATCGATTGCAAGGAGCTAAGGTATTTTCCAAGATCGATCTGCGATCAGGATACCACCAGTTGAAGATTCGAGAACAAGATATAACTAAAACACCTTTTACCACCAAGTACGGGTTGTACGAGTATGCCGTTATGTAATTTGGTCTGACTAACACACCCGCATATTTTATGAACATGATGAACAAAGTATTTATGGAGTTCTTGGACAAGTTCGTCGTAGTGTTCATTGATGATATCCTAGTTTACTCGAAGAATGAAGAGGAGCATAAGGAGCATTTGCGTTTGGTACTTGGAAAGCTCAGAGAACATCAGTCGAAAGTGCGTTATATCGACTAGAGGGGGGTAAATAGGAGATTTTTATGAAATTATTCACTGAGGAATTTGCCAGTGAGGAAATTCCTTAGCGAAGAACTACTAGGAGCGGAATAAGTACTCAAAAGTAAACATAACAGAATACAAGCATAGTCATTATGATGAAATGAAGACAGGCATAGAGTACAGGAAACGTAATCACAGGATAACACAGGATGAAGACAAACAGACTGAAGAAATTAAACTGAGGAAATTGAGGAAGTCTTCAGTCAAAGTCTTCAAACACAGATATGAACAAACACACAGCAAAATATGAGGAAATGAAAGAGTTGAGAAAATAGAACTAGTAAGCTTGGTGAAGACAATGATTTCGTAGACCAGTTCCAACTGCTGTCTCAGTTGTACGTCTGGTTGGAGCGGCTGAGTATTTAAACTCGAGGACACACAGTCCCGGACACCCAGTCCTGAACACGCAGCTCAGGACACCCAGTCCTCACCATATTCTCCTTGAACTAAGGTCACACAGACCTCGTCCAATCACTCGTGGTAAGTCTTCAGGCGACTTCCAAACCTTCACAAACTTGGTCACTCGGCAATCCACAATTCCTCTTGGATGCTCTAGACCATGACGCCTAACCGTCTGGAAGAAGCACAGTCTTCAAAGGTAACAAGCGTCGGATCTAGTCAGGATCAATCTCTTCAGTGATGCTCAATCCCTTGGGGTTTGTAGGTGTTTGGGTTTTGGGTTTTTGGTTTTTCCTCACTTGATGATTTTCGCTCAAAGTCCTCAGAGGATGGGTTGCTCTCAAATGACAAGTGTCAGTTTCTCTCGGAGCAGCCAACCAGCTAGTGGTTGCAGGGGGCGCCTATTTATAGCCTAGGGAGCAGCCCGACATGATAAGACATAAATGCCCTTCAATGATATGACCATTAGGTGGATAGATATTTTGGGACAGCTGGCGCATAGCACAGCAACGGTCAGAATTTTGAGTAGCAAAATCCTCAGGGCTATCATGTTCCTCACTATGTAGGCAATCCGCACTGGCGAATTCCTAACTCCTCAGTCAGGACAAATTCCTGAGAGACCAGAAGAACTTCGTCTCTGTCACTGAAGAAATTGACTGAACTATATGAGATTTCCAAAGGCTTCACTCGAAGGGATTGGTAGGTGTAGGATTTTGAGTTGAGCATCACATGGAAAATTTTCCTTAGTATTTCCTCGACCCCGTTTAATAGTACGCTGTTTCCTATGACTCAAGAAAGAGAAAAACAAAACTATGAAAATGAAAGTCTTCAAGCTTCATATTCCTCGCATGAATATCAAGTCTTCACGGACACACCAATTTCTTCACTTTCAAAGTCTTCATGAAAGTCTTTAGAAATACCAAAATCTTGAGTCAAAGATATTCATTTTTAGGGGTCGACTTTTCCTGTAAATATCAAACTCCTCATAGACTTATAGACCTCTGTACACTCACAAACGCATTAGTCCCTTAACCTATAAGTCTTCAATACACCAAAATCACTAAGGGGCACTAGATGCACTTACAATCTCCCCATTTTTGGTGATTGATGACAATATAGGTTAAGTTTTCAATGGGGATAAACATATGAAGTGTAACTACTGATATTGAGGAATTTGATTACAAGATATAGAAGAACTCCCCCTGAAGATGTGCATAGTGAGGGATTTGCCTTTGAAGCAATGCACACTTGAAGAGTTGAATCATGGAGATCTCCCCCTATATCTTGTAATTCATACACGCATTTAACATATAATATGAAGAATTTGAAATGCATGATGAAATATGGTGCCTGATGAAATTCAGCATGCGTGCAATAATATTAACGAGGAATAAGCATGAAGAATAGTGCATCAAAAGTATCAGAGCATAGTGCATCAAAAGTATTAGAGCACCATCGGGTTTAAGATTACAACTCGATCCAATAAAGTTTCAGAAGAATGAGAGTTGTAACTTAGCATATAAAAATGTCCATATAGTTGACCCGCTTGAAGACTAACTCATGTTTCTCCCCCTTTGTCATCGAATGACCAAAAAGATCAAAAATGAGGACTAACGCCCCTGAAGATAATCATGTTGATGAAGGAGCGACAGCATTGTTGGGGTTGTTTGTTGATGTAGGGCCTGCCGCAGTGTCGTCCAAATCTTCATGTTCATCAGTGTCGCGCGATGAAGAAAATGAGCTGGCCACCAGAGAAGGAGCCTGGAACTTCTTGAATTTCTTCGGTGGAGGTGCAGACCTGTCAAAATCTTCTTTGAGACCCATGTTCTTCAGATCTTCTTCACCATACAGATGTGACAGGATTGCCCAGGTGCGACCGAAGACTTGATGGAGGTAGTAGTGGTTTTTCTTCACTGCATTGTGTGTGGCAGTCATGTTGTGAAGAAGTGAACCAAACTGACGCTTAACCCATTTGTGATTTCGATCCACCTTCTGGTGAAGACTAAGCAGAAGTTCACGGTCAGTCATCACGCGCGGAGCAGTGGCTTGAGGAGTGGACTTAGGTGCATTGGCAGAGTCATGTGTGGCAGAGTCATCATTGGTGGAATAAGATGCAGCTTTGCGAAACTGACCATCCAATGGACGAATGCCGTCATCCATTACAGCTGGTGCCTTGCACTTTCCATCAACTGAGTAATATGTCTGCTCGAGGACTTCAATTGGGGGCAAGTAGCTGAGGTGATTCTGGAAATCAGCTTTGTAGTTGAGTGAAGACCTTGTCCTGAGGAATCTCATAATCCAAGGTGCATAAGGCTTCAGCTCAAACAGAGACAGTGCAACATTGGCCATAGTCCTCATAAAGAAATCGTGATAATTGACAGGAATGCCATGAGCGATGTTGAATACCAGATTCCTCATGATGCCAACAATTTCCTCATCAGATGAGTCGTGGCCTTTGATGGGACTGATTGTCCTCATAAGAATACGATAGACAGTTCTGGGCACGTACATCAATTCCTTCACGAGGAATTTGGTTCTTGGTGCTTGACCTGGCTTCAAAGGTTTCATCAGCACCTGCATGTAATGATGTGTGAGCTCAGGTTGACTGTAGATGCAGCGAGCTTCTTCAAGGGGAGGACTGAGTGGTAGAGCACGAAGCAATTCCGAGGCTGGTGCAGTGTAGTGAGTGTTTTCAGACATCCAGTCCAGCACCCATGAATTCACATCTTCAGCATCTCCAGTGATGTGCAGCATTGCATAGAATTGAAGAATCAGTTCTTCATTCCAATCGCAGATGTCAGAGCAAAAGTTGAGCAGTCCAGCGTCGTGAAGAACACTGAGGACTGGTGCGAAGCACGGCAGAGATTCCATATCCACGTGAGGAATATGCTCATGGTAGAAGATTTTCTCCTTGTTGAACAGCACTGAGGAATAGAAATTTGCTTGACTAGCAGTGCAGAAACACTTTGCGAGCAGAGTCATATGGGTTGTAATCTTCGAAGAATACGTGCTCGCCGAAGAAATCATCAGCCTTGAACTTTTGCTTGCGTGAGAAAGGATCCTTTGGCTTCGGCAGAGGAGTGTCAGTGAGTTGCATCACGACCTCAGGAATCTCAATCGCAGGTTCTTCAGGCTGAGGAATTTCTGGTTCCTCCTCAGTGGCAGTCTGCGTCGTTGGTTGTTCAGCAGCAGAAGTTTCTTCAGCGCTAGTGGCTGGAATTTCCTCATGGACAGATGCAGTGGGATGAGTTTCTTCAAAGCCCATGTGAACATTTTGTGTGGGGGACTGAGGAATTTTCTGTAGAGGGGTGAACATTGGAGAGTTTGGATGCTGACTTTCCCAGAATTCATCACTGATTACAGGTGTGGAGCAGCCATTGTCCACATCTTCATCTTCCATTTCTTCAACGTCAGCCTCTTCAGCTGTGAACTGAGGCATAGGCGAGGAGATGATAGGTGTTGAAGGGATCGCATCCACTTCAATTTCTTCATCCAACGGTTCAGATGAAGTAGCAGAAGGAGTTTCTTCATCAGATCCGCTAGGGATCACATATTCTTCATCAAAAGGAACAAGGTCCTTTGATGGCCTGGTTGAGATGGGAATAGCATCAATCGGATTTGCAAACGAACTTGTCATAGGCTTCATTTTCTTCGGAGCTGAAGAATCTGAAGCAGCTGATGCTTTCCTTTTCTTCACTGCAGCACACCCTGCAGCCTTGGTCTTCTTCACATCTGATGCAGATGGAAGGATTGGAGTTGAAGTTGGTGCAGGAGCAGCTGAGGAATCTGGTTGATTTTCTTCAGGCACAACTGATGCAGTTGCCCTGAGTTCTTCAGTTTCTTCAGGCACACCACTAGTGGGTGCCTTGGCAATTTCTTCAGCGGCTGGAATGCAGTCAGCAGCCCTGGAACTCATGTTATCTTCAGCAGCCTGATGGTCATCAACGGTGCTAGCATTTTCTTCAGTAGGCTGAGCAGATGCTTCATCCTGAGAAATTTCCTGTTACGTTGGGGCTGCAACATTGGTAGTGAAGTTATTCGCAAGTTTCACAAAACGAACCTTGGCTCCAAGCCAATCAGAGCGATATGCGTCAAAGTTATCACTGAGTTTCTTAATCTCAGTATGAATAGTGACAAGTTCTCAGTTGTCATAGAGACAACATTTTTCTTCAGATAGCGCTCTTTCTTGTACTGCGCGTTCTTGATCTGCCTGGCCTTCTCAAATTTCCACTTTTCTTCTTGAATGAAGTGGGTCAGCATGTGACTCTGGCCAGGAGTCAGCTTGAAGTCAGGCAAGGGAGTGTTGGGGTCCTTGTGCCAATCATCAATGTAGTCGAGGATCAGCTTGGGATCCAAAAGCAGTGGCACTTCTGATCCTTTGGCTATAGCGGCCCTGACTTGCCTGTCTCTAATGATTTCTGCAAGTTCATCATCATCAGCTTTGTCTTCATCAGATGGCACTTGGAAAGCGACTTGCTTCTTTTGAGGACTTGGGCGAGGACCTCGTCCAGCAGTGGCCTTAGTCTTCAGTAGAGAGGGTCCCGTTGAGGAAGTTGGTGTAGCTGAGGAACTAGCTGAGACACCTGAGGCAATGGAGATGTCGGCAGTCCTTTGGCACGAGGCGAGATGCACAGGTGCTGAGGATTTGGTCGGAACATCTGAAGGCTTTGGCGGAGGAGCTGAGGACTTTGGAGGAACATGAGCAGCATGAGGAATTTCCCGTGAGGGCTTTGATGATTCTGGCTGTGAGGGCATTGCTGAGGAGCTTGGCCTTGAGGGCATTGTTGGTGAAGCACTTGGCTTGCGCGCAGGCTTCTTAGACATAGCCTTCTTTGGCTTGACAGCAGAGGCCTCAGCAGAGGCAGCAGCAGCGGCAGAGTCTTCATTGAATTTCCTCACTGCTTCTCTGGCTTGCTTAGCCAACTTGGTTTGGCGCTTGGCCCATTCATCAGGATAGTCCTCACCGCGCTTGAGGCTGGTGGGATCTTCTATTTGGCTAGGTGCCAATGGAGCTCTTGGGCATGGACGATTGACTGCAAATTTCTTCATGTACTTAGGAGTGACATATCTGTACTCCCTCCATTCTCTTGCCTATCTCCTCTCTATCCTCTGTTTGCGCACTTTGCGCTCATTCTTGGTTTCCTCAGTAGGTGTGCAGTACCCATCATGTATGTCATCAGGGATTTCAAACGCTGTATTTACCTCATGCCTCTTTCCTCCCTTCTGTGGCCTTTTACAATCAGCCATTTTCTTCAGTTGAGGAATTTGAACAATCAAATTCTCCGAAGAAGTATGCAACTTTTCTTCGAGGAACGCTGCAAATGAGTTAAGTTGATGAGAACCTAGTGATTCAGCAGCTGACATGTGTACCTGTGAACAGAGTATAGTTGCGAGGAATTTGGAGAGGTCATATGCGTTCTCAGAAGATTTTTCAAAAAGAACAAGTTTGAGGAATTTGACCAGATGAGTCTTGAAGATTTTCACTAAGCGTTCTTTGTCTTAGGTTCCAGAGTTGTATAGATCGAAGATCCACACAATTGAGGAATCTTGAAGAAAAAATGATGCTTAGAGAAACGAATCAAGAACAGATGACTTGTGAGGTGTTCAGTGTGTGAAGATATGAAGAAAAACACTTTTGAAGATTTTGTAGAGAATCATTCGAATCAACGAGGGAAGTAAAAGTAACTTTTAATTACCCTGGATGAAGAACACGACGAACTGGAGTGAGGAGATGTGAAGTTCGTCTGTGTAGATCTTCCATGCCCTAACTTGGCGGAGGAAGACGGCTACGGCAGCGGCAGAGTGAAGATTTCCGCGGTCGGCGCGAGTACATCGGCAACGAGGTCGAGGCAGTGAAGCTCTTCCTCACCGGCGGCGATCAAGTAGCGGCGGCGCTAGGGTTTGAGAAGCTCGAGCTGGAGAGAGAGGTCAAGCGGAGTAAAAGAAGTGAGGAAGGGAAGGAGGGGTATTTATAGCCACGGTGAAAAACTGCCCGCCCGAAGAAATTGGGTGAACGTGCCCCTGACCCTTCTCATTCGCATGACATGCGTCACCCACGTAGTGAGAGGTGGAGATCGTGTTAGATCGTGGGTGAGTGGATAAGTGTATCGTGGGATGCGGAACGGTTTGAGCGGCAAAGCCGAAATTTTAGATAAGATAGGTTTTAAAGTTCATCAACAATTTCTTCAGCTGACAAGGACACAGTGAAGATTTTGAACGAGTTTCAAATAGAACGCACATGAAGAATTTGTGAACAGATTGGGTTGAGTATAGCATAGAGGGGAAGGGTCCGATCACATTCACTTAGCAGAAAACCAACTTGAAGAAATAGCAATAAGTGAATGTTGTAGAGGACATAAACTCATATATATATATATAGCCAATGAAGAAAAACGACGGAACCAGTGAAGACTATGCAAAGTTGAAGAATATGAATAATTTGAGGAATTTCAACTTTTGATGGTGGCGTGACCCACCGTATAAGAATGATGATTTCAGACACCGCGTACAATTATCGTAGGGTTCTGAGAATCAAATTCTTCATTAATTTCTTCACACTAAGAGTGTCATTCTTCATTGATTTAAGAAAAACATTTCTTCATGTGTTGCACATCTAAGTCATCAATTTTGCATAAGTGTTAGGATGAGTGTCCTTTTCAAAGAACATTCAAAGATTCTAGGATATTTAGCTCACACCGCAACTTGCTAAATCTCTTCTCATCCAAGGGCTTTGTGAAGATATCGTCTAGTTGTTCTTCAGTCTTCACATGCTCAATAGAAATGTCGCCCTTCAACACATGTTTACGAAGAAAATGATGACGAATCTGAATGTGCTTTGTCTTCAAGTGCTGAACTGGGTTGTGAGCAATCTTGATGGCACTCTCATTGTCACAGAAGAGAGGCACATTCTTCATGTTGACGTCATAGTCCTTGAGAATTTGCTTCATCCATAGCAATTGGGCACAGCAAGAACCAATGGCAATGTACTCAGCTTCAGCAGTAGATAGTGATACGCAGTTCTGTTTCTTCGAGGACCAACAAACCAAAGATCGTCCGAGGAAATGACATGTACCAGATGTTGACTTGCGATCCACACGATCACCAGCATAGTCAGAGTCAGAATATCCAACAAGATCAAAAGCCGAGCCCTTGAGGTACCATAATCCAAGTGTTGGTGTGTGAGCTAGATATCGAAGAATATGCTTCACAGCCTTATGGTGTGATTCCTTCGGTGTAGCTTGAAATCGGGCACACATGCAAACACTAAGCATTATATCTGGCCTAGATGCACATAAGTACAATAAGGAACCTATCATGGAGCGGTATACCTTATGATCGAAGTCAATACCATTTTCATCAGTGCACAGATGGCCATTTGTGGGCACAGAAATTTTGACACCCTTGCAAGCATGCATGCCGAATTTCCTCAATACATCCTTGAGGTATTTCTCCTGAGATATGAATATGCCATTGTGTTGTTGACGAATTTGAAGTCCTAAGAAGAATTTCAACTCTCCCATCCTAGACATTTGATATTCTTCACTCATCATACAGGCAAATTCATCACTATAACGTTGGTCAGTACAGCCAAAGATAATATCATCAACATATATTTGGCACACAAACAATTCACCATCATAAGATTTAGTGAAAAGAGTAGGGTCGAGTGAACCGGGTTTGAAGCCTTTCTTCATGAGGAGTTCCTTCAAGGTATCATACCAAGCCCATGGGGCCTGCTTGAGGCCATAGAGGGCCTTGTTGAGTCTGAAGACTTTGTCAGGATTCTTTGGATCTTCAAAACCTGGGGGTTGAGCAACATATACTTCTTCCTCAAGCTTACCATTGAGGAATGCACTTTTCACATCCATTTGATATAAAGTGATATCATGATGGTTAGCATAAGCAAGTAATATGCGAATAGCCTCAAGTCTAGCAACAGGTGCAAAAGTTTCATCGAAATCAATTCCTTCCACCTGTGTGTAGCATTGAGCTACAAGCCGTGCCTTATTCCTCACCACAAGGCCATTTTCATCTTTCTTGTTGCGGTAGATCCACTTTGTGTCGATGATATTGTGCTTGCGAGGATATGGACATTTGACTAGTTCCCAGACATTGTTGAGCTCGAACTGATGTAATTCTTCTTGCATGGCCTGAATCCACTCAGGCTCCATAAATGCTTCATCTACCTTAGTGGGCTCTGTAATAGAGACAAAAACATACTGCCCACAAAAGTTAGACAAATGTGAAGCTTTTGAGCGTGTGAGAGGACCTGGCGCTTTGATGTCATTGATGATCTTTTCAACTTGCACTTCTTTTGCAATGCGAGGATGAGCTGGTTGTCGTTGAAGAGTTTGATCAGTGTTTTCTTCAGCATTTTCTTCAGGTGCATTAGCTCGACGTTCTTCATGTTCTGGAATGAATTCTTCAGCGGATTCTTCAGTAGGAATGACATCCTCAGCAGCCTTGAACTTGATAGTTTCCTCAGGTGCTGGTTCATCTATCACAGTAGGTAGGTGCTCTCTTTGCGAGCCATTAGTTTCATCGAACCGCACATCTACGGTTTCAACAACTTTGTGAAGAACGTTGTTGAAGACTCTGTAGGTGTGCGAGTCCTTTCCGTAACCAAGCATAAAACCTCCATGTGCTTTCGGTGCAAATTTTGAGTTATGATGAGGATCTCTAATCCAACATTTAGCACCAAAGACTTTGAAATAACTTACATTGGGTTTCTTATCAGTGAGGAGTTCATAGGCAGTCTTTTTGAAGAATTTGTGAAGATATACTCTATTGATGATGTGGCACGCAGTATCAATTGCCTTAGTCTAGAAACGACGAGGCGTTTTGTATTCATCGAGCATAGTGCGAGCCATCTCAGCAAGAGTCCTGTTCTTGTGCTCCACACGCCATTCTGCTGAGGAGTGTAGGGAGCAGATAACTCATGAGTAATACCAAGTTCATCAAGATAGTCATCGAGACCAGAATTCTTGAACTCGGTGCCATTGTCACTTCTGATGTGCTTGATCTTCACACCAAAGTTGGTTGAAGCCCTCGAGGAAAATCGTTTGAAGACTTCCTGCACTTCATGTTTGTAAGTAACAAGGTGTATCCATGTATAGCGAGAATAATCATCAACAATAACAAAGCCATATTGAGATGCTTCATTTGAAATAGCAGAATAATGATTGGGACCAAAGAGATCCATGTGAAGCAATTCAAACGGGCGAGTGGTGGTCATGATAGTCTTCGCTGGATGCTTGGCCTTGGTCATCTTCCCAGCTTCACAGGCTCCGCATAGGTGATCCTTGAGGAATTTGACATTCTCGATGCCAATGACATACTTCTTCTTCGCAAGCGTGTGCAAATTCCTCATGCCTGCATGACCAAGTCGTTGATGCCAGAGCCAGCCCTCTAAAGCTTTTGCAGGTAAGCACACGACTGGTTGTGGTCCTGTAGAGAAATGAACAATATACAGGTCTCCTCTCCTAAAGCCTTCGAAGACTTTGGAATTGTCAGCTTCCATAACCACAACACAACAGTACTTGCCAAAGACAACAACCATATCAAGATCACAAAGCATTGAGACAGACATAAGGTTGTATCCTAAGGACTCAACAAGCATGACTTTGTCCATGTGTCGATCCTTTGTAATCGCAACCTTACCTAGACCCAATACCTGACTTTTGCCTTTGTCAGCAAAGATGATATGCTTCAGATGCGACGGAGATAACGGAGCATCTATCAATAAATTCTTGTCACCAGTCATGTGGTTTGTACATCCACTATCGAGGACCCACTCAGTGGCTTTAGGTTGATCATCCTGCAGACGAATTAGTGCAGCTTACAAACTCATATACTTCATCAGTGAAGAATATGACATCAATTCATCAGATCAATTTCATCAAGTAAAAGGATTGCTAAAGCAGTATGAGGACGTGAGAAATGAAAGTTCGTTTCTTCATGATTAGCCTGCGTCCTATCAGGCATGCTCAGGTCTCCAGCAAATTCTTCAGACGATTACGTGCGTCTGGAGACCTGACCCTGCAGAAGAGATTAGTTCTTTTTCTTCACCACCCACATCTGAAGGGATGGCAAAGAGTTCATCATTCTGCGAGCTCCATACGAAAAGGATGGCATAGAAGTCAGTCCATTTCGTCTCACATAACAGGGGTTAGTAAGCATAAGAGTATGCAGAGAAATTCTTTGAGGACTTATGGACATAATGATTTGAAGAATAATGCACATATCCATAATCCTTAGATCTTCCCTGCGAAACAGATGGGTTAGCAAGATGATGTTCATATGAGGACTTTGATCCATATGAGGAATTTGGTCCAGATGAAGAATTTGATGTGGGGTTTCTATTCTTCACAGGTGGCGTCATGATGACATTCACCTGAAGATTTTCAAGGCATCTTTTGGGAACCCAGATTTTCTTCATAGGGGAGCCGTTCCTGCAGTTAGTGCCAACATATCTAGCAAATACTTCACCATTCTGATTTTTGAATAGCTTATAGTTGGAGTCAATTGACTCATCATCAGAATGAGGAGATTCACATGCAAATCCAGATAGGTTAGATGGATCAACTGGAGGTCCCTTTGCAGCAACCCATGTAGTTTTGGGGTACTGCTCAGGCTTCCAATATGTACCATCAGCATTGAGTTTCCTCTCAAAGGCGATACCCTCTTTCCTAGGGTTCCTGTTGAGGATCTGCTTTTTAAGCACATCACAAAGAGCCTGATGCCCTTGAGGCTTTTGTACATGCATGTCATGTACAATTCCTTCAGCCCTGCATCATTAGTGATACTAGCAATGTCCTTAGATGAGGAATTAGTGATAGCAGAGGCATGTGAAGAATTTGAAACATTAGCAGCATTTGAACATTCAAGTGAAGAATTAGCAGATTCACGTTCAATGCACTTCAAGCATGGAGGAACAAATTCTTCCTGAGAAGCACTGATTTGTTGAGCAAGTAATGAATCATGCTCCTTCTGAAGATCTTCATAACTCACTCTTAGCTTTTCAAGATCTTGCTTTCTTTGAAGAAATTCATAAGAACGCTTCTCATGATCGGATAAGAGAGTGTTATGATGACTTTGAAGATTGTCAAACCTAGTCTAAAATCTCCGAAGATTTTCAGTCAGGGCTTTAGTGCGATCCATTTCTTCACCCAACATTTCATCGCTTTTTTCTAGCATGTTTTGAACCTTTTCTAAAGCCCTTTGTTGTTTTACAGCAATCTTAGCAAGTTTAGAATAGATGGGCTTAAGATTTTCATCATATTCATTCTCACTTGATTCAGATGAGGTATATTTGAGTACCTTGGCACCCTTTGCCATGAAGCAGTAGGTGGGAGCGTAGTCATCATCCCCTTCATCAGCTTTGTTGGTGAGATTATTTTCTTCAGTGTTGAACATAGACTTGCTGACGAATGCAGTAGCGAGAGCTAGGCTCGCCACTCGGATTCGGACTCCTTAGATGACTCCTCTTCCTCATTTTCTTCAGATTCAGCTTCAGAGTCCATTTCCTTGCCAATGAATGCCCTGGCCTTCTTGGAGCTGCTCTTCTTGTGATATGAAGGCTTTGAGGATTTTGATGATGAGGATTTTGAGGATTTCTTCTTTTTCTTCGCATCATCACTTCTTTGATTCCTTTTCCCATTAAGGACAGTCTTGAATGTAATGTCCAGGCTCCTTGCATTTGTGGCAGAGCCTCCTCTTGTAGTCACTTGATGAGGAATCATTGCTCCTTGAGGGTCTTCCAAGGCAACCACGTCTTGAGAACTTTTGGAACTTCTTCACGAGCAGAGCCAGATCATGGCTTAGTTCTTCAGGATCACCAAGGCTGCTATCAGAGTCTTCATCTTCGGACTCAGATACTGCCTTGGCCTTTAGTGCACGTGATCTGCCATAGCTTGAACCATAGAGATCTCTCTTTTCATCAAGTTGGAACTCATGAGTATTTAGCCTCTCGAGAATATCAGCGGGATCAAGTGACTTGTAATCAACACGTTCTTGTATCATCAATGTCAGAGTGTCAAATGAGGAATCAAGCGATCTCAACAATTTCTTCACCACCTCATGATCGGTGATGTCCGTGGCACCAAGTGCTTGAAACTCATTTGAGATGTCAGTGAGGCGATCGATGGTTTGTTGAACATTTTCATTGTCGAGTCATTTTAAGCGGTTGAAGAGATTGCGAAGAACATCAACTCGAGAGTCACGCTGAGTTGAGACTCCTTCATTCACTTTGGACAACCTGTCCCATATAAGCTTCGCTGTCTCCAAAGCACTCACTCTGCCATACTGTCCTTTGCGCAAATGGCCACATATGATATTCTTTGCTTGAGAGTCGAGTTGCTTGAATCTCTTCACATCAGCAGCATTCAGAGAAGGTGTGACAGAGGGAACACCATTTTCCACAACATACCCGAGATCGTTATCAATTGCTTCAAGATGCATTCGCATCTTATTCTTGCAGTAGGGGTAGTCCGTCCCATCGAAGGTAGGACGCCCAGCAGAGACCTTGATCATACCTGCGGTCGACATAACTAAAACTCCAGGCGGTTAAACCAAAATCACACAGAACAAGGGAGTACCTTGCTCTGATACCAATTGAAAGTGTGTTATATTGACTAGAGGGGGTGAATAGGCGATTTTTATGAAATTCTTCACTGAGGAATTTTCCAGTGAGGAAATTCCTTAGCGAAGAACTACTAGCAGCGGAATAAGTACTCAAAAGTAAACATAACAGAATACATTGATGCAGTTGCTAGTCCAGAATCAGAATCAGGGGAACAACAACAACAACCCACCACCACCACCACCTGTTGATCACTTAGCCCATTTTCTTAGGATGAATCCGCCGATATTCTCTAGTAGCACCGAGCCGATAGTAGCAGATGATTGGCTCCGCAAGACAGCTAGGGAGTTGACCACGGCAGGATGCACAGATGCGGAAAAGGTGAAGTTTGCCGCACATCAGCTTGAAGGACCCGCAGCATCATGGTGGGAGAATTTCACAGCCACTTTCCATAGCGACACTATCACATGGGACCAGTTTCAGCAAGCTTTCTGTACTGCCCATGTTTCAGCAGGAGCTATGGCCATGAATAAGCGTGAGTTTCACAACTTGCGCCAAGGAGGACGGACAGTTGGCCAGTATGTGGAGGACTTTAGTAAGCTAGCACCTTATGCCCCAGATGACGTTGCTACGGATGCAGCTAAGCAGGAGAAGTTTCTGAAAGGACTGAATGATGAGTTGAGCATGCAGTTGATGGTAGCAACCTTCAACAACTACCAGGAGTTGGTAGATCGTGCTCTTATGATTGAAGGGAAGCAACAGCAGATTGAGAACCGCAAGAGGAAGTATGGACAAAGGAAGTACAATTCTGGAGCTCAGCAGAAGCCATGTTTTACCCCTAGATCGGGAGGACATTTTCAGCATACCCATGGAGGAGGTAGCTCGCACAATCATAATGGCCCCAAGAATGGTAATGGGAATGGAGGAAGCAACGGCCAGAACCGTACCAACCCATCAACCCCAGCCAAGAGAGACCTGAGCCAAGTCACTTGTTTTAAGTGCCATAAGACCGGACATTACGCTAATGAATGTCCTGAATCCCAGAATGGAAATGGCAATGGAAGCTCTGGGAAGAAGCCGAACCCTTTCAATAGGGGACAGGTGAACCGCGTTAACGTGGAGGAGTTTGAAGAGCAGCCGGATGCAGTAGTCGGTAAGTTTTTGGTTAAGTCATTTACTGCACTCTTTCTTTTTTATACTGGTGCATCACATTCATACATCTCAAGGGGATTTGTGGATAAGTATAAAATGTCAACCCAAGCCCTTAGGTCACCCATGTTAGTAACCTCGCCTGGAGCAGAGTATATGGCTAGTCTATGGTGTGATCGGTTACCATTAAGGATTGGTAACTATGTATTTCCCTCGGACCTAATAGTATTGGAATCCCAAGGATTGGATGTGATATTAGGCATGGATTGGTTATCGAAGTATGAATGGAATATTGAATGCGCCAGTAAGTCAATTTTGCTTACAACACCAGAAGGAAGAAGGATCAAGTATGTATCCCGGCATGTGCCGAAGAGGACTCAAGTAAATTCCCTAACAGGAGTTGTGCAGGAGGAAGTACCAGTGGTAAAGGATTTCCCTAATGTATTTCCAGAGGAGTTGACAGGCATGCCACCGGATAGATATATTGAGTTTTTGATTGAGCTTTTTCCAGGCATAGGGCCAATATCTAAGAGACCATATAGGATGCCCGCAAAGGATTTGGAAGAAATTAAGAAGCAGATTAAAGAGTTATTGGATAAGGGTTATATTCGCCCAAGTTCTTCACCTTGGGGATCGCCGGTACTTCTAGTGGAGAAGAAGGATGGATCGTTAAGGATGGTTGTTGATAATCGAGGATTGAATAAAGTAACCATCAAGAAAAAGTACCCACTACCGATGATCAATGATGTGTTTGATCGATTGCAAGGAGCTAAGGTATTTTCCAAGATCGATCTGCGATCAGGATACCACCAGTTGAAGATTCGAGAACAAGATATACCTAAAACAGCTTTTACCACTAGGTACGGGTTGTACGAGTATGTCGTTATGTCATTTGGTCTGACTAACACACCCGCATATTTTATGAACATGATGAAAAAAGTATTTATGGAGTTCTTGGACAAGTTCGTCGTAGTGTTCATTGACGATATCCTAGTTTACTCGAAGAATGAAGAGGAGCATAAGGAGCATTTGCGTTTGGTACTTGGAAAGCTCAGAGAACATCAGTTGAAAGTGCGTTATATCGACTAGAGGGGGGGTGAATAGGCGATTTTTATGAAATTCTTCACTGAGGAATTTGCCAGTGAGGAAATTCCTTAGCGAGGAACTACTAGCAGCGGAATAAGTACTCAAAAGTAAACATAACAGAATACAAGCATAGTCATCATGATGAAATGAAGACAGGCACAGAGTACAGGAAACGTAATCACAGGATAACACGGGATGAAGACAAACAGACTGAGGAAATTGAGGAATTCTTCAGTCAAAGTCTTCAAACAAAGATATGAACAAACACACGACACAGTTATGAGGAAATGAAAGAGTTGAAAAAATAGAACCAGTAAGCTTGGTGAAGACAATGATTTGGTAGACCAGTTCCAACTGTTGTCTCAGTTGTACGTCTGGTTGGAGCGGCTGAGTATTTAAACTCGAGGACACACAGTCCCGGACACCCAGTCCTGAACACGCAGCTCAGGACACCCAGTCCTCACCATATTCTCCTTGAATTAAGGTCACACAGACCTCGTCCAATCACCCGTGGTAAGTCTTCAGGCGACTTCCAAACCTTCACAAACTTGGTCACTCGGCAATCCACAATTCCTCTTGGATGCTCTAGACCATGACGCCTAACCGTCTGGAAGAAGCACAATCTTCAAAGGTAACAAGCGTCGGATCCAGTCAGGATCAATCTCTTCAGTGATGCTCAATCACTTGGGGTTTGTAGGTGTTTGGGTTTTGGGTTTTTGGTTTTTCCTCACTTGATGATTTTCGCTCAAAGTCCTCCGAGGATGGGTTGCTCTCAAATGACAAGTGTCAGTTTCTCTCGGAGCAGCCAACCAGCTAGTGGTTGCAGGGGGCGCCTATTTATAGCCTAGGGAGCAGCCCGACATGATAAGACATAAATGCCCTTCAATGATATGACCGTTAGGTGGATAGATATTTTGGGACAGCTGGCGCATAGCACAGCAACGGTCGGAATTTTGAGTAGCAAAATCCTCAGGGCTATCATGTTCCTCACTATGTAGGCAATCCGCACTGGAGAATTCCTAACTCCTCAGTCAGGACAAATTCCTGAGAGACCAGAAGAACTTCATCTCTGTCACTGAAGAAATTGACTGAACTATATGAGATTTCCAATGGCTTCACTCGAAGGGATTGGTAGGTGTAGGATTTTGAGTTGAGCATCACATGGAATACCAATTTCTTCACTTTCAAAGTCTTCATGAAAGTCTTCAGAAATACCAAAATCTTCAGTCGAAGATATTCATTTTTAGGGGTCGACTTTTCCGGTAATATCAAACTCCTCATAGAATTATAGACCTGTGTACACTCACAAACGCATTAGTCCCATAACCTATAAGTCTTCAGTACACCAAAATCACTAAGGGGCACTAGATGCACTTACATCAGTTATATGCCAAGTTTAGCAAATGTGAGTTTTGGTTGAAGGAAGTTGGATTTCTCGGACATGGTATATCTGGAGAAGGTATAGCAGTAGACCCCACCCAGGTTGACACTGTGACAAATTGGAAGCCCCAACAACAGTTGGAGAGATCCGGAGTTTTACTGGACTCGCAGGATACTACCGGAGATTTATTGAAAACTTCTCGAGGATTGTGAAGCCTATGACGGAGTTGTTGAAGAAGGATACCAAGTTCAAATGGACTGAAGAGTGTGAGGCCAGTTTCCAGGAATTGAAGAAACGTTTGGTTACATCACCAGTGTTGATTTTTCCAGATCAGACCAAGGATTATGAGGTGTATTGCGATGCTTCACGTCGAGGACTTGGAGCAGTGCTTATGCAGGAAGGAAGAGTTGTTTCATATGCCTCACGATAGCTAAATCCTCATGAGTTGAATTATGCCACGCATAATTTGGAGTTAGCAGCCGTAGTGCATGCATTGAAGACTTGGAGACATTTTCTCATTGGAAACCATTGTGAGGTGTACACGGATCACAAAAGTTTGAAGTATATCTTCACGTAGAAGGAGTTAAATCTCAGGCAAAGGAGATGGTTGGAGCTCATCAAGGATTGTGATATGAGATTGCATTATCATCCCGGAAAAGCTAATGTAGTAGCTGACGCATTGAGCCGTAAAAGCCATGTCAACACTCTAATGACGGGAGGTTTACCAAGAGAGTTAGCCGAGAATCTTTGTGAGCTATGTTTGGAAATAGTTCTGAGAGGCTATGTATCAGCATTGGAGATTCAGTCTACTTTGATGAATAAGATCAGAGAAGCCCAGAAGACTGACAAGGAGATCGCTTCTATTAAGGAGAAAATGAGCAAAGGAAAAGCTAAAGGATTTCGTGAGGATGAGCACGATACCCTATGGTTTGAAGACCGTGTTTATGTGCCCAATGACCTAGAGATCAGGAAGTTGATTCTGCAAGAGGCCCATGATTCATCATATTCGATTCACCCAGGAAATACCTAGATGTATCTGGATTTGAAGGATATTTTCTAGTGGACCGGAATGAAGAAGGATATTGCGTTGTATGTAGCAGTTTGTGATGTATGTCAGAGAGTAAAGGCAGAGCATCAGAAGCCAGCCGGATTGCTACAGCCATTGCCAATACCCGAATGGAAGTGGGATAAGCTAGGCATTGATTTTATTATGGGATTGCCCAGAACTCGTTTAGGCTATGACTCGATTTGGGTAGTAGTCGATCGTTTGACAAAGGTTGCTCATTTCATCCCAGTGAAGACTACCTATACTAGTGCCAAGTTGGCAAAGATATACATGACCAGGATCGTATGTCAGCATGGAGTTCTAAGGAGCATTGTATCAGATAGAGGAACCCACTTTACCTCAAAGTTCTGGAATCAGTTGCACGAAACTTTAGGTACCAGGCTAGAGTTCAGCACAGCTTTTCATCCACAAACAGATGGACAGACCGAGAGAGTCAGTCAGACTTTGGAGGACATGCTGAGAGCTTGTGCGCTAGATTACAAGTTGGGACGAGAATTTGCCATATGTAGAGTTCTCTTACAACAACAATTATCAATCCAGTTTGAAGATGGCCCCTTTCGAAGCCTTGTACGGAAGGAGGTGCAGGACCCCACTGTCATGGGATGAAGTTGGAGACCGCCAGTTGTTTGGACCGATCTGATTAAGGAGTCTGAACAGAAGGTGAAATTGATTCGTGATAGGCTCAAGGTATCCCAGTCCAGGCAGAAGAGCTATGTAGATTCTAAACGCAAGGAGACAGTTTACGAAGTCGGAGACCGAGTTTATCTTCGAGTAGCTCCACTTCGAGGAGTTAAGCGCTTTGGAGTTAAGGGAAAGTTAGCGCCACATTTTGTAGGACCATACAGGGTTTTGGAGCGTATGGGAGAACTAGCCTACAAGTTGGAATTACCCGAAGGATTGTCAGGAGTTCATGACGTGTTCCACGTTTCCCAGTTAAAGAAGTGCCACGCGGAGATGGCTGATATACCGCTGAGAGATACAGTGCCGCTGGAAGCGATTCAGTTGGATAGTGATTTGACCTATGAGGAGAAACCATTTAAGATTCTTGAGCATGCGAGCCGAGTAACCCGCAGAAAGGTTATCAAGTTTTGCAATGTTCAGTGGAGCCACCACACGGAGGATGAAGCCACCTGGGAGCGAGAGGAAGATTTGCTGAAGGACCACCCTCACCTATTTTCTAGCCAACCCGAATCTCGAGGGCGAGATTAATCTTAAGGGGGGTAGGTTTGTAACATTCCAAATTTTCAATTTGGAATGTTATACAATAGATCATCACTGCATATCATATTTATTTGCATTTTGGGTTGATCCTAGAAATTCTACGCAACTCAAGGACCCTCGGAGAAAGTTGGGGATTTTGTTATTTTTATATTTGAGTTTTCTCAAATTTTGAAAACAGGATCATTTGATTTTATTTATTTTATCATCAATTATTTCTATTATCAAAATATGAGAGAGGGAATAAAATGAATTTCCCAAAATAAAGAAATATTGAGGATTTAATAAAAAAATCAAATAAGGTTTTATTCTGGAGTTTTTTGTGGTTTTATTTGAATTTAGGAAAAATTGCACGTTTTCAAAAATTGCATTTAGGGCCAAGAAAATGTTCATCATGTTCTAAATATTTTATTTAGACGGTGAAAATTAGTTTTGGCAATTTTAGATTTTTATTTATTTTTCTAGAATTTTTCTTAGTTCGGTGAAATTGTTTTAAAAAAAACCCCGCGCCCGACTGGGCCAAAGGCCCAGCCGAGCCAGGCCGGCCTGCCAGGCCACCGCCTCCCTCGCCGAGCTGCCGCCGGACTCGGGGAGACCGAGCCGGGCACGCCTCCGCCGCTGACCCCCTCCCCAAGCAAGCCGCCCCCTCCCTCCTTAAATAGCCACCCCGGGGCCCCCCTGGGAGCCCGAGTCGCCGAGCTGCCCCGCCCGCACCGCCGAGCCGCGCCGCACGCCGCCCCGCCGCCGCTGCTGCCGCCGCACGCCGCCTGCCGTTGCTGCTGCCGCCCCGCCACCGCTGCTGCCCACCGCCGCCGCCTAGAGCCCCGCCGGACCGAGCCGAGGTAGCCTCCCCGCCGCTCGGTTTTCTGAGAAAAACCGATTTGGTTTTTTTAGAAAACCCTAGTTTTCGTTTTTTAAATAGATCGGTTTTTCTTTCCGGTTTATTTATTTAGCGAGCGTTTGCTCGTCCGTTCGTTTTAACGAACGCGTTCATCGTTTAGTTCCAGAAAATGAACGTCCGTTCATTATTCCATTCGTTGTTTTTTCTTTTTCTCGGATTATTCCATGAATATTTCTGATCGGGATTTCTGATCCGATTTTCGTTCTAGTTTAACTTTCGCTTGTTTATCGGAATCAGGCAATTCAAGCGCCTGGAGTTTCATCTCGAACCCTTCTTTCCGTTTAACCAACTCAAAAAAGTTTTTGCCTATGTAAAAATTGACCTAGATACAGAATAGTAAACGAAGCTTGTTTTTTTCGCCCTTTGTCTTTCATTGCTTCGTTTGATTTGATTCTTTTTGCCAACCAGAGTTCTTAAGTTGAACTATCTGGTTAGATCTCTTATTCGAGTTTTACCTGTGCATTAGATGAGTACTTATTGCATGCTTGTTTGTTTGCGATAGAGTACCCAGAGTGCGACGCTTGCTACTTCGAATCGCTAGGTTTTACGGATCATCGGCAAGGCAAGTAACACTTTCAACATACCTCCTACTACCCAGTTTTATTGCATTAGATCAATCCTCACACCATTGCATGATTAGGATCTCATTAAATTGTGGGTTTGGGAATTAGATGAGGTAGTACCTATTATCTGTTTTATTATCAAACCTTTGGAAGTGACTTCTACGTTTGCTTATTAAATTAATGGTTTATCTAAGGTGGCAACTTAAACACACATCTGGGTGGATTGAGGCACCTGGGTATTCCAGCGATTGCCTGTTTTTCTTTTGGACCGCCACCCAGGATCAAAGGGATCACGAGATTATTCATACTAGAAACTTCCGTGCGCAGCCACAAGCTACTATGGGCTCTAGCATAGTTTACTAAGTTGTGCGAACTCTTACAGTGGTAGACTAGCATATGTAGGGGATGTAGGTTGGTACGGTCTACCCGTTTGTAAGGTGCAAGTGCTTCTGAAAGAATATGTCTCGGTCATCCGTTTCTCAAACATCATGTAGTGCGAGAATCCCAACGGAGGAGATCGAGTCTTGTGGGGAAAAGTGCGCAAACCTCTGCGGAATGTATAAACTAATCATGGTTAGCCGTGTCCCTGGTTATGGACGTTTTGAGTATCTGGTACTTGGATTATCATGTGAATCTCATCATGTTACTCTAAATTAGTTTTGTTGGGTTTTAATGATGATGCTTAATTGGGATTGAGAGGGTGTCTACACTCTCAATGTTTAACAACTACCATGATAGTTAAATAAAATTTATTCCTTTGCAGTAGGGAAAAATTGGCTTTACACAAAACTGTAACCATAGAGCTTACCACCAGCAAATATGCATGTAGTATAGCCTTATTCTTTTATTGCTCTCTATGTGTTACTTTGCCAGCATATTCCATGTGCTGACCCGTTTCGAGCTGCAACGTTCATGTTGCAGACTTTTCAGACGACGAGTAAGGTGATTTTAGGTCGTGGTTCTATACTCAGTGATGCCGTTGGAGTTGATGGACTCACTTATCTTCGAAGTCAAGTGGTCACACCATTCCGACCGTGAAGCTACATGGGAACGCGAGGATCACCTCCGTTCTGAATACCCGGCGTTCTTTCAGTCCTAGATCTCGGGACGAGATCCTCTCGTAGTGGTGGAGTGTTGTAACACCCCGGATGTAACTTTCCCAATTTGTACTCCAACTCTTGTCGTTTCCGGCGTTAAGTTATTTTATTTTCTCGGGTTCGGGTCTTTGTCTCCGTGTGTTGTTATCGTTGTCATGCATCTCATATCATGTCATCATGTGCATTGCATTTGCATACGTGTTCATCTCATGCATTCGAGCATTTTCCCCATTGTCCATTTTGCATTCCGGCGCTTCGTTCTCCTCTGGTAGTCATTTCTAGCTTTCTTTCGTGTGTGGGGATTAAACATTTCCAGATTGGACCGAGACTTGCCAAGCAGCCTTGGTTTACTACCGGTAGACCGCCTGTCAAGTTTCGTATCATTTGGACTTCGTTTGATACTCCAGCGGTTAACCGGGGGACCGAAAAGGCCTCGTGTGTGTTGCAGCCCAACACCCCTCCAATTTGGCCCAAAACCTACCTAAACCTGCTCCATCATCTAGAGCGTTCGATCACGATCGCGTGGCCCAAAACTGCACCTCATTTGGACTCTCCTAGCTCCCTCCACCTCTATTTAAAGACCCACTCCCGAAATTCCGGATCCCCCTCGTCAAAAACCCTAGATCCACCTCATCGCGCGCCGCCGGACAAAATCTGCACTGACGGACACGTCCGATTCCTCCCCCGCCGCCGCCACGTGTCGCCTCCTCACTCGCCGCCGCCAGCGCCCACTTCGCCGCCCCAGCCGGCCCGCCGAGGCCCATCGCGGGCCCCCGAGAGCCCGAAGTCACCGCCGCCCCGCGGCTTCATCTCCTCCGCGACCGGCCGCCACCTCGCCGTCCAGCTCCATCTCCGGTGGCCCCGCGCCTCCCTGCGCCATCGCCGGCGGCCGCTGCTCCCCGGCCGCGCCGCCCCGGACCTCGCCGCTCCACCGCACGCCGCCGTCCCGCGCCGGCGAGCGCGCCGCCAACCGCCTCCGTCCGGCCGGCCTCTTCCTCCTCTCCGGCCGCCTCGCTCTTCTCCGGCGGCTACAGTGCCCCGACCGCCGCCTCGGATTCCGTGCCAACCCTAGATCTGAGAGAGGTTGATTTTTCCCTAAGTCCCCGAAATTTCCCAGATCCATATGCTCCTCTTCATCGCATCGTAACTTTGCATCCGTAACTCTGTTTTGGGCATATAGCATATCAAAATGTTCATCTCAGAGAGTACATCATTTCATTCCATTGCATCATTTTCATTTGAGTTCATCTTGATGCCCGAAATTCTGTTAGAAGAGGGCTACTTGAGATAATTGTCAGATCTACTACTCCATTTAGCTTTTTGTCATTTTTGCCATGATTATTGTGTGCATGATATGCCCTGATGTTCTACATATGTTTTGTTTAGGGTTTTTTCATCTTTCCAGAGGTGCAACCATGTATTTTTGTGATGTGTGTGGTGACTAGCACAAGCTTGCAAAGTGGTGCACTTGGTAATTCTGATTTCAGGGACTTAGCTTTTTCACTAAGTCCTTGATCTGTTTATCTCATGTTGCCATATGTTCTAGTTGTTTCTTAGTGATCCGTGCCTCTTTTAAGGATGATCAGTAAGGATGTTTTGTTAATCTTGTAGTGCTCTATGCATCCATGTCTTTGTTTGCAATTATGGAGCACCCTAGCTTGAGTCAATCGAGCTCTACTTTTGCTACTTTGTGAATCTGGGCAGATTGTCAACTTGTTTGCGATTTTGCCGATGATGTTATAGTTGATCCGTGCATGCTATGCTATTGTTCTTGCCATGTATAGCTTGCATTTTGTGTATTCTTGATGGGTGTATGCTTAGTTTGCCATGACTTGCTCTGTAGTGAGTGCATCGAGCTCGTAAACATGCCTACTTGATATCTGTTTTCAGCATGCTCCAGTTTTCACTAAGTCTGAAAACTGATTATGGTTTTGCTATGTTCACATGCTTGCAATTGTATTTTCTGATCCCTTTTGGCTCAAGGTCACTAAGGGACTTTTGTTAAGCTCTTTGAGTAGCTCCATGCCATGCTTTACTTTGCCATGTTCAGGTCCTGTAGCATGTAGTTTTATGGCTCCGAAGAGGGCTACCTGATCTAAAATTCCACACAAGTGTTAATTTCACCAAGTCTGAGATCTGTTTGTCATATGCATTTTTTCCATGCTTGCTTCAACCTGTTAATTGATGAATTGGCCGTAGCTCAGTGCTATACTTTTGTTAAGAATCTTGAGTGCATCCCTGCCATGTATTTTGTTGTCATGTTTGAGTGACGTAGCATGTTCATCTCATTGCATTTAGATGGCTACTTGTTGTAAATCGAGACCGGTGTCATATTTGAATCGCTTGCCATTTCCAAACCGTAACTCCGATTCCGGTGATCTTTATATCGTTTTCAAGCGATTTCATCTCATCTTTCCAGTGACACACTTGGATTTCCAGGTTGAGGCCAGGTTCATGCATCCCTCGTCAAATCTTGCATATGCATCCCGCATCGCATCCCGCATAGCATATCATCATTGCATCATATTGTTTGATCCTTGCACGTGGTTGATTGTGTCCTTGTTGCTTGTTTGTCTTGTTTGGGTAGAGCCGGGAGACGAGTTCGCTAACGAGGAGCCCGTTGAGTTTGCTTTCGAGGATCCAGTCAACTCTGACAACTTTGCAGGCAAGATGATCATACCCTCGAAATCACTACTATCTTTGCTATGCTAGATTGCTCGCTCTTTTGCTATGACAATGCTACGATGCCTACCATTTGCTTTCAAGCCTCCTAAATTGCCATGTCAAACCTCTAACCCGCCTTGTCCTAGCAAACCGTTGATTGGCTATGTTACCGCTTTGCTCAGCCCCTCTTATAGCGTTGCTAGTTGCAGGTGAAGATTGGAGGTCGTTCCTTGTTGGAACATTTCTTTACTTGTTGGGATATCATTATATTATCTTGTTATCTTAATGCATCTATATACTTGGTAAAGGGTGGAAGGCTCAGCCTCTCTCCTAGTGTTTTGTTCCACTCTTGCCGCCCTAGTTTCCGTCATATCGGTGTTATGTTCCAGGATTTTGCGTTCCTTATGCGGTTGGGTTATAATGGGAACCCCTTGATAGTTCGCCTTGATTAAAGCTTTTCCAGCAATGCCCAACCTTGGTTTTACCATTTTCCACCTAGCCTCTTTTCCCTTGGGTTTCCGGAGCCCGAGGGTCATCTTATTTAAACCCCCACCCCCCGGGCCAGTGCTCCTCTGAGTGTTGGTCCGAACCAGGCAGCCTGCGGGGCCACCTCGGGGAAACTCGAGGGTTGGTTTTACTCGTAGATTGACCTATCTGAGTGTGCCCTGAGAACGAGATATGTGCAGCTTCTATCCGGATTTGTCGGCACATTCGGGCGGTGTTGCTGGTCTTGTTTTAACCTGTCGAAGTGTCTTGAAGAACCGAGATACCGAGTCTGATCGGAACGTCTTGGGAGGAGGTCTATTCCTTCGTTGACCGTGAGAGCTTGTCATGGGCTAAGTTGGGACTCCCCTGCAGGGATTTGAACTTTCAAAAGCCGTGTCCGCGGTTATGGGCAGATGGGGATTTGTTAATGTCCGGTTGTAGATAACTTGAACCTTAACTTAATTAAAATGAATCAACCGTGTGTGTTACCGTGATGGCCTCTTCTCGGCGGATTCCGGGAAGTGGACACGGTGTTGGAGTAATGTTTGCGCAGGTTGTCCTCTAGTTTCTCTCTCGCGCTTTGCCTCCTCTTCTCGCTCTCTTTTGCGAATAAGTTAGCCACCATATATGCTAGTCGCTTGCTGCAGCTCCACATATACTTTTACCTTGCCTTACCTATAAGATTAAATAGTCTTGATCGCGAGGGTGCGAGATTGCTGAATCCCTGTGGCTCACAGATTACTATTACACCAGATGCAGGGCCTGATGATTCCGCTCCATGTGACGCGCTCGAGCTCAAGTGGGAGTTCGACGAGGACTCTCAACGTTATTATGTTTCCTTTCCTGATGATCAGTAGTGGTGCCCAGTTGGGGTGATTGGGACCATGTCGCATGTTAGGTTATCTTTTATTTTGGCGCCGTAGTCGGGCCATGAGTGTTTGGATGATGTATGTTATTTATGTACTTGGTTGACGTGGCGAGTGTAAGCCAAGTATGTTATCCCTTTTTATTATCTATATTACGTGGGATGTTTGTGATGATTGCCTGACTTGTGACATATGCCTTCAATGCGATTATGCCTCTAAGTCGTGCCTCGACACGTGGGAGATATAGTCGCATCGAGGGTGTTATAGAGGCTGACTTGTGGGTCTACTAAGTTGACGGGGACGAAGGGCTTTGTCAACTTAGTCAATGTGAACGATTCTAGCTCCAGTGATCGTACGATGTCCATCCAACGGCCGTAGTGCTTCTTCAACCTCTGGTCTTCTTGCTCCAGCCGCCCAACGCAGCACTGGTCGTGCCGCATGCTCCTGCCTCCCGTGGCCGGCTGTGCTGCCACGGAGGCCTCACCGCCCCCTACTATTCCCACCGCTGGCCAGGCCCTGCAACGACGACATCCTCACACCGCAGCCGAACCAGTGAACCCTCGTACTCCTCTCCGCGCGGGCTTCCACTGTCGCGTCTTCCCCGACTCTGCATCGTCCCCTTCCTAGGCCTCGCCGTCGTCCACCGCCATGGTGCTCTCCGCGCGGCGTGGTCAACATGGTCAAGAAACGACTTCCATCAGAAGAGTACTGTATGTGGAGAGGCTGACAACTGGGTCCACGGCCACAGCCTAGTTTTTTTGTGATTAGCCAAGTAAGTCGCTTTGTCAGGCCTGTTGGGCTACAAATCTTTCAAGACGAGGAGAGCTTTCATTCGGCTGGCCGAGAAAATCGCCCATCAGTAATGAGAAATGGGTTGTACATTTTTAAAACACATTAAACCGGCAATTAGTTTCAAATATCTTTTTTTTCATTTCGAGATTTTAAATTACATTAATTTTTATGCATGGAGAATTTGTTGGATTTTATATTGATATACATTTATTTTTAAAATCAGTTTGAATGTGAGTCGAAATTTTGGGATTAAAAACAGTTCGGACCGCACCGAAATATGCAAAATTTCGTATATTTTTTTAACCGTGGCCACAATATGGGCTGTAATGCTAACAAAAAGAATATGGGCTCCAAAAAAACCATAAGAATTAGCAAATGAGCTGTAAATTATTAGAAATAATGGCAGATGGGCTTTATGTTGTTTTCCACAGATTTGAGGCTTTCCTAAAAAAAGGTTGACGCACAAGTAGTGACTGTTGGATGCCCATCGGCCGTCGTGCTTCTTCAATCTCTGCTCTTCCTGCTCCAACCGCTCAAACAAGCGCCGACGGGACTTCCTGCTCCCTCCTCCCCGCGGCCGGTTGTGCTGCCGTGCAGGCCTCACCGCCCCACCATACTCCCATCGCTGGCCTAGCCATCCCTCTACTCACCCACACCTGCTGTTATTCTCCGGCGACGGTAGACGAACCAGTAAACCCTCGTACAGTCGTACTCCCCTCCGAGTGGGAAACAACTGCCGAGTCTTCCCTGCCTCCGTGTTGTTCCCTTCCTAGGCCTCGCCGTCGTCCACCGCCCTGGTGCTCTCGCCGCGGCCTGGTCAACGTGGTCAACGACCGACATGCATCTGAAGTGGACTGTACGTGGAGAGACCGACAGCTGGGTCCACGGCCGCACGCAAGGAAATGCCTCCTTATTACGTGCAAAATAATGACTCCTCCACCTGACATCAGGGATCCACCGAAAGGGCCTCTGTATTTCGCGAAAAAACGTTACCGCCGCTGACAGCTCGGACCCACCAGCTATATCTTCGCACGCAAGGAAGTGCGCCCTTATTACGCACAAAAAAATGAATACTCCCCCTGTTAGCTGGGACCCAGTATAGTGGCAGGCTGACTTGTGGGCCTACTAAGTTGACAGGGACGGAGGGCTTTGTCAACTTAGTCAATATGCACGATTCTAGCTCTAGTGACCGTACGATGTCCATCCAACGGCTGTAGTGCTTCTTCAACCTCTGGTCTTCTTGCTCCAGCCGCCCAAACCAGCGTCGGTCGTGCCTCGTGCTCCTGCCTCCCGTGGCCGGTTGCGTTGCGGCGGAGGCCTCAACGCCCCCTACTACTCCCACCACTGGCCAGGCCATCCCTCTACTCACCCACACCCCCTGTTATTCTACGGCGACGGCAGCCTCACACCATAGCGAACCAGTGAACCCTCGGACTCCTCTACGCGTGGGCATCCACTGTCGCGTCTTCCCTAGCTCCGCGTCGTCCCCTTCCTAGGCCTCGCCGTCGTCCACCGCCCTGGTGCTCTCGGCGCGGCATGGTCAATGTGGTCAAGGAATGGCTTCCATCGGACGTGGACTGTACGTGGAGAGGCTGACAGCTGGGTCCACGACCGCAACAAGGAAGTACCTCGTTATTACGTGCAAAATAATTATTCCTCCACTTGACAGCGGGGACCCACCGGACGGGCCACCGTATTTCGCGAAAAATGCGTTTGCCCCTGACTGTTGGGACCCACCAGCTACATCTTCGCATGCAAGGAAGTGCATCCGGGAAAAAAACGATTCGCCCCCCTGACTGCTGGGATCCACCAGCTACATATTCGCAGGCAAGGAAGTGCCTAACAGTCGGGACCCACCTGGTCTAAGCGTACGTAGCATTGTCATTCTGGTCACGAACGTGTACGTATATAAATATATATACTGGTGGATGTAGAGGTGCGCACATGTCGTTGTAGAGACGCGTACGTGTCGTAGTAGAGGCGCGGACGTAGCATGTTCACGTACGTACAGCCGCCAGGGTGCAAGAAAGAAAATATGTCCACGTATGTGTACATATGGGCGGGGTCTCGAACGCCTACTCGCGCATACGTACGGCTAGGGCTCGTGTACATGGCTGGGTCGGAACGGAGAAACAACGTCGTCGTCGTGTTCATGGGGAGGCAACGGAATGCGTCGTGTTCATGGGGAGGCAACGGAATGTGTCGTGTTCATCGGTAGGCAACGGAACGCGTGGGAGCCAACTGGCTGGGTTGGAACGGAATGCGTGGTCGTGTTCATCGGGAGGGCTTGGACGGAACAGGCGATGGAAACGAGGCCTGGCGTACCGCACAACGGAGGAAATGGACCTCCTACGTTCGGAACGGGGTCCTGTTGATCGGGAGGGGTCTGGCATACTGCAAAACGGAGGAAACGGACCTCCTACGGTTGAAACAGGGGTCCTGTTGATAGGGGTGTGGCGTACCGCAAAATAGACGAAACGGACCTCCTACGGTCGAAAAGGGGGTCCTATTGATCAGGAGGGGTGTGGCGTACTGCAAAACGGACGAAACGGACCTCCTACGGTTGAAACAGGGGTCCTGTTCATCGGGAGGGGTGTGGCGTACCGCAAAACGGGACTCAACAGGATACTGTTCATCTCCATTGTCCACCTCCTCCAGCCTCCACGGGCTCCTGTTCATCCAGCCTCCACCGCGCGCTACTCCATCGGCTACTGTTCAACCACCCCTCCACGGGCACCCCTCCACCGTCTACTGTTCATCCAGCCCTCCACACCACGGGGTCCTGTTCAACCACCCCTCCACGGGCACCCCTCCACCGTCTACTGTTCATCCAGCCCTCCACCACACCACGGGGTCCTGTTCATCCAGAGGCAACTCCACCGCTCACTGTTCATCCAACCCCCCCCCCCCGCAACACTCACTGTTCATCCCGGAGGCAGCATCGATCGGCTTCAGCTAGCAGCAGTAGCGAAGGAATCGCTCGATCGGGTTCAGTTAACAACCATCGATCGGTCCCTCGGGTTTAGTAACACGTAGCCTGCAGTGCAATCGCTCGGGTTCAGTTACAACCCAACGCCTCGCTCGGGTTCAGTTAGAGCCAACGCCTCGCACACACACGCGTACGTGTATGAGAGAAACGCGCATCGCTCGGCCCCCGACCTCCCACCGTAACTGGGAACTCCCCGAAATTTTCCTCGCCCTCGCTTTTACCATGGTTTTTTCCGTCATGGACGTCCCAAAGAATGTCATGCAGCTGCGTCTCCGGCCCGCCCAGGACGAAAAGCCCATTTTCTGTCATGATTTTTTGTCATAGAAGTAGGAGCCCACCACATCTATGATGACACTGGGTTTTGTCACAATTATCGTCATAGAAGTGTCATATGTATGACATAAAAAAAATTCGTTCGGCCCAAAATGTCACGGGTGTGTCTTTTTTTTGTAGTGATTAGGGTTTTGGTTGATTTGTGTCTTAAGGTGTTATTCTAGTACGAACTCTAGGATAGATTCGGAAAGAATAGCTTCGTGTTATTTTACTACGGACTCTTGAATAGATCGATCAGAAAGGATAACTTTCAGGTGGTTTCGTACGCTACAATAATCTCTTTTTTTGTTCTCCGCTATTAGTGACTTTGGAGTGACTATTTGTTGCATGTTGAGGGATTGTTATATGATCCAATTATGTTATTATTGTTGAGAGAACTTGCACTAGTGAAAGTATGAACCCTAGCCCTTGTTTCCTAGCATTGCAATACTGTTTACGCTCACTTTTACCACTTGCTACCTTAATGTTTTTATATTTTAAGATTACAAAAACCTATATCTACCATCCATATTGCACTTGTATCACCATATCTTCGCCGAACTAGTGCACCTATACAATTTACCATTGTATTGGGTGTGTTGGGGACACAAGAGACTCTTTGTTATTTGGTTGCAGGGTTGTTTGAGAGAGACCATCTTCATCCTACGCCTCTCATGGATTGATAAACCTTAGGTCATCCACTTGAGGGAAATTTGCTACCGTCCTAGAAACCTCTGTACTTGGAGGCCCAACAACGTCTACAAGAAGAAGGTTGTGTAGTAGACATCACGAATCCTAACCTCGATCTATGCCAACTAAACAAACACCATCGGAGATGCCTGTAGAGCATCTTTATAGTCACCCAGTTATGTTGTGACGTTTGATAGCACACTAAGTGTTCCTTCGGTATTCGGGAGTTGCATGATCTCATAGTCATAGGAACATGTACAAGTTATTGAGAAACCAATAGCAACAAACTAAACGACCATCATGCTAAGCTAACGGATGGGTCAAGTCAATCACATCATTCTCCAATGATGTGATCCCGTTAATCAAATGAAAACTATTGTCCATGGCTAGATCACTTAACCATCTTTGATTAACGAGCCAGTCAAGTAGAGGCATACTAGTGACACTCTGATTGTATATGTATTCACACATGTAGCAAGTTTCCGGTTAGTACAATTCTAGCATGAATAATAAACAATTATCAGGATATAAAGAAATATAAATTACAACTTTATTATTGCCTCTAGGGCATATTTCCTCCAGTCTCCCACTTGCACTAGAGTCGATAATCTAGTTCACATTGTCCTATGATTTAACACCAATAGTTCACATCTTTATGTGATTAGTTCACATCTCCATGTGACTAATACCCAAAGGGTTTACTAGAGTCAATAATCTAGTTCACATCGCTATGTGATTAACACCCAAAGAGTGATCATGTTTTGCTTGTGAGATAAATTTAGTCAACGGGTCTGCCACATTCAGAGTCGTATGTATTTTGCAAATTTTTCTATGTCTACAAAGCTCTGCACGGAGCTACTCTAGCTAATTGCTCCCACTTTCAATATGTATCCAGATTGAGACTCGGAGTAATCCAGATCGGTGTCAGAAATTGCATCGACGTAACTCTTTACGACGAAATTTCTTGTCACCTCCATAACCGAGAAATATATGCTTATTCCACTAATGATAATTTTGACCGATGTCTAGTGATCCACTCCTGGATCACTATTGTACCCTCTTGCCAAACTCTTGGTCAGGTACACAATAGATCTGGTACACAGCATAGCATAGTTTATAAAACCTATGGCTGAGGCATAGGGAATGACTTTTCATTCTCTTTCTATTTTCTGCCGTGGTCGTGTTTTGAGTCTTTACTCAACTTCACACCTTGCAACACAGGCAAGAACTCCTTCTTTGACTGTTCGATTTTGAATTACTTCAAAATCTTGTGAAGGTATGTATTCATTGAAAAATATATCAAGCGTCTTGATCTATCTCTATAGATCTTGATGCTTAATATGTAAGTACCTTCAGTGAGGTATTTCTTTGAAAAACTCCTTTCAAACACTCCTTTATGCTTTGCAGAAAATTCTACATCATTTCCGATCAACAATATGTCATTCACATATACTTATTAGAGAGGCCGTAGTGCTCCCACTCACTTTCTTGTAAATACAGGCTTCACCGCAAGTCTATATAAAACCATATGCTTCGATCACTTTATCAAAGCATATATTCCAACTCCGAGATGCTTGCACCAGTCCATAGATGGATCGCTGGAGCTTGCACACTTTGCTAGCACCTTTAGGATTGACAAAACCTTCTTGTTGCGTCATATGCAAATCTTCTTTAAGAAATCCATTAAGGAATGCAGTTTTGACATCCATTTGCCAGATTTCATAAAATGTGGCAATTGCTAACATGATTCGGACAGACTTAAGCATCGCTACGAGTGAGAAAATCTCATCGTAGTCAACATCTTGAACTTGTCGAAAACCTTTTGCGACAATTCGAGCTTTGTAGATAGTAACACTACTATCAGCGTCCGTCTTCCTCTTGAAAATCCATTTATTCTTAATGGCTTACTGATCATCGGGCAAGTCAATCAAAGGCCATACTTTGTTCTAATACATGTATCCCACCTCAGATTTCATGGCTTCAAGCCATTCCGAATCTGGGCTCATCATCGCTTCCTCATAGTTCGTAGGTTTGTCATGGTCAATTAACATGACCTCCAGAACAGGATTACCATACCACTCTGGTGCGGAACGTATTCTGGTTGACCTACGAGGTTTGGTAGTAACTTGATCTGAAGTTTCATCATCATCATCATTAACTTCCTCACTAATTGTTGTAGGAATCAGTAGAACTGATTTCTGTGATGAACTACTTTCCAATTCAGGAGAAGGTACAATTACCTCATCAAGTTCTACATTCCTCCCACTCACTTTTTTCGAGAGAAACTTCTTCTCTAGAAAGGATCCATACTTAGCAACGAATATCTTGCCTTCGGACTGTGATAGAAGGTGCACCCAACAGTTTCCTTTTGGTATCCTATGAAGACACATTTCTATGATTTGGGTTCGAGCATATCAGGTTGAAACTTTTTCACATAAGCATCATAGCCCCAAACTTTAAGAAAGGACAACTTAGGTTTCTTGCTAAACCATAGTTCATATGGTGTCGTCTCAACGGATTTAGATGGTGCCTTATCTAACATGAATGCAACTGTCTCTAATGCATAACCCCAAAATGATAGTGATAAATCGGTAAGAGACATCATAGATCGCACCATATCTAATAAAGTACGGTTATGACATTCAGACACACCATTACGATGTGGTCTTCCAGGTGGAGTGAGTTGTGAAACTATTCCGCATTGTTTCAAATTAAGACCAAACTCGTAACTCAAATATTCTCCTCCACGATCAGATCGCAGAAACTTTATTTTCTTGTTACGATGATTTTCCACTTCACTCTGAAATTCTTTGAACTTTTCAAATGTTTCAGACTTACGTTTCATCAAGTAGATATACCCATATCTGCTCAAATCATCTGTGAAGGTCAGAAAATAATGATACCCGCCGTGAGTCTCAACACTCATCGGATTGCATACATCAGTATGTATTATTTCCAATAAGTCAGTTGCTTGCTCCATTGTTCCAGAGAATGGAGTTTTATTCATCTTTCCCACGAGGCATGGTTCGCAAGCATCAAATGATTCATAATCAAGTGATTCCAAAAGCCCATCAGCATGGAGTTTCGTCATGCGCTTTACACCAATATGACCTAAACGGCAGTGCCAATATAAGTTGCACTATCATTATTAACTTTGCATCTTTTGGCTTCAATATTATGAATATGTGTATCACTACGATCGAGATTCAATAAACCATTCACCTTGGGTGTATGACCTCAGAAGGTTTTATTCATGTGCACAGAGTAACAATTATTCTTTGTCTTAAATGAATAACTGTATTGCAATAAACATGATCCAATCATATTATGCTCAATGCAAACACCAAATAACATTTACTTTAGGTTCAACACTAATCCCGAAGGTAAAGGGAGTGTGCGATGGTGATCTTGTCAACCTTGGAATCACTTCCAACTTACATCATCACCTCGCCCTTAACTAGTCTCTGTTTATTTTGCAACTCCCGTTCCGAGTTACTACTCTTAGCAAATGAACCAGTATCAAATACTGAGGGGTTGCTATAAACACTAGTAAAGTATACATCAATAACATGTATATCAAATATACTTTTGTTCACTTTGACATCCTTCTTATCCGCCAAGTATCTAGGGCAGTTCCAGTTCAAGTGACCATTTGCTTTGCAGTAGAAGCACCCAGTTCCAGGCTTGGGTCTAGCTTTGGGCTTCTTCATGGGAGCAGCACCTTGCTTGATATTCTTCTTTGAAGTTCCTCTTTCTTTCCCTTTGCCTTTTTCTTGAAACTAGTGGTCTTGTTAACCATCAACACTTGATGCTATTTCTTGATTTCTACCTTCGCTGATTTCAGCATCGCGACGTGCTTTGGGAATTACTTTCGTCATCCCTTGCATATTATTGTTCATCACTAAGTTCAAGTAACTTGGTGATAGTGACTAGAGAACTTTGTCAATTACTATCTTAGCTGGAAGATTAACTCCCACTTGATTCAAGCAATTGTAGTACCCAGACAATCTGAGCACATGCTCATCGGTTGAGCTATTCTCCTCCATCTTGTAGGAAAGTACTGTCAGAGGTCTCCTACCTCTCGACACGGGCATGAGTATGAAATACCAATTTCAACTCTTAGAACATCTTATATGCTCTGTGGCATTCAAAAACATTTTTGAAGTCCCGATTCTAAGCCGTAAAGCATGGTGCACTAAACTATTAAGTAGTCATCATACCGAGCTTTGTCAAACATTCATAACATCTGCATTTGCTCCTGCAATAGTTATGTCACCTAGTGGTGCATCAAGGACATAATTCTTCTGTGCAGCAACGAGGATAATCCTCAGATCACGGATCCAATCCGCATCATTGCTACTATCATCTTTCAACATAGTTTTCTCTAGGAACATATCATAAATAAAACAGGGAAGCTATACGCGAGCAATTGATCTACAACATAGATATGCAAATACTATTAGGACTAAGCTCATGATAAATTAAAGTTCAATTAATCATATTACTTAAGAACTCCCACTTAGATAGACATGCCTCTAATCATCTAAGTCATCACGTGATCCATATCAACTAAACCATGTCTGATCATCACGTGAGATGGAGTAGTTTTCAATGGTGAACATCATAATGTTGATCATATCTACTATATGATTCACGCTCGACCTTTCGGTCTCAGTGCTCCGAGGTCATATCTGCATATGCTAGGCTCGTCACTTTAACCCGAGTAATCTGCGTGTGCAAAACTGGCTTCCACCCGTTGTATGTGAACGTAGAGCTTATCACACCCGATCATCACGTGGTGTCTCGGCACGACAAATAGTAGAAATGGTGCATACTCAGGGAGAACACTTATACCTTGAAATTTAGTGAGAGATCATCTTATAATGCTACCGCCGAACTAAGCAAAATAAGATGCATAAAGGATAAAAATCACATGCAATCAATATAAGTGATATGATATGGCCATCATCATCTTGTGCCTTTGATCTCCATCTCCAAAGCACCGTCATGATCACCATCGTCACCGGCTTGACACCTTGATCTCCATCGAAGCATCGTTGTCATCTCACCAACTATTGCTTCTATGATTATCGCTATCGCTTAGTGATAAAGTAAAGCAATTACATGGCGATTGCATTTCATACAATAAAGCGACAACCATATGGCTCCTACCAGTTGCCGATAACTGTGTTACAAAACATAATCATCTCATACAATAAAATTTGGCATCATGTCCTGACCATATCACATCACAACATGCCCTGCAAAAACAAGTTAGACGTCCTCTACTTTGTTGTTGCAAGTTTTACGTGGCCGCTACGGGCTGAGCAAGAACCGTTCTTACCTACACATCAAAAACTACAACGCGGTATAGTGGTTGCTTTTTGATCTTCAGAAAGAACCCTGTTCATTGAATCCAATTCAACTAAAGTTGGAGAAACAGACACCCACCAGCATCCTGTGTGCGAAGGACGTCGGTAGAACCAGTCTCGCGTAAGCATACGCGTAATGTCGGTCCGAGCCGCTTCATCCAACAATACCGTTGAATCAACAATCAACTAGTGACAGCAAGCAATATGTATATACCCATGCCCACAACCTCTTTGTGTTCTACTCGTGCATATAACATTTAGGCATAAACCTGGCTCGGATGCCACTATTGTGGAACGCAGTAATTTCAAAAAATTCCTATGCACACGCAAGATCTATCATGGTGATGCATAGCAACGAGAAGGGAAGAGTCTTGTCCATGTACCCTCATAGATCGTAAGTGGTAGCGTTATGAAAACGCGGTTGATGTAGTCATGCGTCTTCACGATCCGACCAATCCTAGTACCGAAAGTACGGCACCTCCGCGATCTGCACACGTTCGGTTCGGTGACGTCCCACGAACTCTCGATCAGCTGAGTGTCCAGGGAGAGCTGAGTGTCCTATTGATCCTAATGACATGCCTTTGTCTACTTTGATTGATAATAATAATGAAAATATGGATGTGAATTTTGTTGGTAGGAACAATTTTGGTAATAACGCGTATAGAGGTAATTTTAATCCCAGGCCATTCCCTAGTAATTCCTCTAATAATTATGGTAATTCCTACAACAACTCTTATGGAAATTATAATAAGATGCCCTCTAAATTAGAGAAAAGTGTTAAAGAATTTATGAGTTCGCAAAAGAATTTCAATGCTTTGATTGAAGAAAAATTCCTTAAGATCGATGATTTGGCTAGGAACTGAAGGCAATATGCCCTGGAGGCAATAATAAAGTTTTTATTTATATTTCCTTATATCATGATAAATGTTTATTATTCATGCTCGAATTGTACTAACCGCAAACTTAGTACATGTGTGAGTACATAGACAAACAGAGTGTCCCTAGTATGCCTCTACTTGACTAGCTCGTTAATCAAAGATGGTTAAGTTCCCGGACCATAGACATGTGTTGTCATTTGATGAATGGGATCACATCATTTAGAGAATGATGTGATGGACAAGACCCATCCGTTAGCTTAGCATTATGATCGTTTAGTTTTGCTGCTATTGCTTTCTTCATGACTTATACATATTCCTCTGACTATGAGATTATGCAACTCCCGAATACCGGAGGAACACTTTGTGTGCTATCAAATGTCACAACGTAACTGGGTGATTATAAAGATGCTCTACAGGTGTATCCGATGGTGTTTGTTGAGTGGGCATAGATTGAGATTAGGATTTGTCACTCCGATTGTCAGAGAAGTATCTCTGGGCCCTCTCGGTAATGCACATCACTATAAGCCTTGCAAGCAATGTGACTAATGAGTTAGTTATGGGATGATGCATTACGGAACGAGTAAAGAGACTTGCCAGTAACGAGATTGAACTTGGTATGATGATACCGATGATCGAATCTTGAGAAAGTAACATACCGATGACAAAGGGGATGATGTATGTTGTTATGCGGTTTGACTGATAAAGATCTTCAGAGAATATGTAGGAGCCAATATGAGCATCCAGGTTCCGCTATTGGTTATTGACCTGAGATGTGTCTCGGTCATGTCTACATAGTTCTCGAACCCGTAGGGTCCGCATGCTTAACGTTCGATGACGATTTGTATTATGAGTTATGTGTTTTGGTGACCGAAGTTTGTTTGGAGTCCCGGATGAGATCACGGACATGACGAGGAGTCTCGAAATGGTCAAGAGGTAAAGATTGATATATTGGAAGGTTATATACAGACACTGGAATGGTTCTGAAGAAGATCAGGGATTTTTCGGAGTACCGGGAGGTTACCGGAACCCCTCGGGAAAGTTAATGGGCCTATTGGGCCATAGTGGAGAGAGGGAGGGTGCCACAAGAGGTGGGGGCGCCCCCAAGCCCAAACCGAATTGGACTAGGGTTGGGGGCGCGGCCCCCCTTTCCTTCTCCCTCTTCCCCTTTCCCCTTTCCCCTTTCCGTTAGTTGGAAGGAGGGGGGCTGAATCCTACTTGGACTAGGACTCCAAGTAGGACTCCATCCTTGGCGCGCCCACCTTGGGCCAGCTACCTCCTCCTCCCCCCTTTATATACCAGGGCGGAGGGCACCCCAAAGACACAACAGACAATCTCTTAGCTGTGTGCGGTGCTCCCCTCCATAGTTTAACACCTTGGTCATATCGTCGTAGTGCTTAGGCGAAGCCCTGCGCCGATAACTTCATCATCACCGTCACCACACCATCGTGCTGACGGAACTCTCCCTCATCCCTCTATTGGATCAAGAGCTCGAGGGATGTCATCGTGCTGAACGTGTGCCGAACACGGAGGTGCCGTACGTTCGGTACTTGGATCGGTTGGATCGTGAAGACGTTCAACTACATCAACCGCGTTACTAAACACTTTCGCTTTCGGTCTACGAGGGTACGTGGACACACTCTCCCCTCTTGTTTCTATGCATCTCCTAGTTAGATCGTGCATGATCGTAGGAATTATTTTTGAATTACTACGTTCCCCAACAGTGGCATCCGAGCCAGGTCTATGCGTAGATGTTATATGCACGGGTAGAACACAAAGAGTTGTGGGCGATAATAGTCATACTGCTTACCACCAACGTCTTACTTTGATTCGGCGGTATTGTTGGATGAAGCAGCCTGGACCGATATTGCATGACCGCGTTCATAAGACTGGTTCTACCGACGTGCTTCGCACACAGGCGGCTGGCGGGTTTCTGTTTCTCCAGCTTTAGTTGAATCAAGTTTGACTACGGCCGGTCCTTGTTGAAGGTTAAAACAGCACACTTGACGAAAAATCGTTGTGGTTTTGATGCGTAGGTAAGAAAGGTTCTTGCTAGAAGCCCGTAGCAGCCACGTAAAACATGCAACAACAAAGTAGAGGACGTCTAACTTGTTTTTGCAGGGCTTGTTGTGATGTGATATGGTCAAGATGTGATGAGATATAAATTGTTGTATGAGATGATCATGTTTTGTAAAAGTTATCGGCAACTGGCAGGAGCCTTATGGTTGTCGGCTTGTTATATGAAATGCAACCGTCATGTAATTGCTTTACTTTATCACTAAGCGGTAGCAATAGTCGTAGAAGCGATAGTTGGCGAGATGACAACGATGCTACGATGGAGATCAAGGTGTCAAGCCGGTGACGATGGAGATCATGACGGTGCTTTGGAGATGGAGATCAAAGGCACAAGATGATGATGGCCATATCCTGTCACATATTTTGATTGCATGTGATGTTTATCCTTTATGCATCGTATTTTTCTTAGTTTGGCGATAGCATTATAAGATGATCCCTCACTAAATTTAATGGTACAAGTGTTCTCCCTGAGTATGCACCGTTGCTACAGTTCGTCGTGCCGACACACCACATGATGATCGGGTGTGACAAGCTCTACGTTCAGATACAACGGGTGCAAGCCAGTTTTGCACGTGCAGAATACTCGGGTTAAACTTGACGAGCCTAGCATATGCAGATATGGTCTCGGAACACTGAGACCGAATGGTCGAACATCAATCGTATAGTAGATATGATCAACATAGTGATGTTCACCATTGAAAACTACTCCATCTCACGCGATGATCGGACATGGTTTAGTTGATATGGATCACGTGATCATTTAGATGACTAGAGGGATGTCTATCTAAGTGGGAGTTCTTAAGTAATATGATTAATTGAACTTTAATTTATCATGAACTTACTACCTCATAGTTTTTGCATATCTATGTTGTTGTAGATCAATGGCCCGTGCAACCATTCCCTTGAATTTTAATGCATTCCTAGAGAAAGATAAGTTGAAAGATGATGGTAGCAACTACACGGTATGGGTCCGTAACTTGAGGACTATCCTCATTGCTGCAAAGAAGAATTACGTCCTGGAAGCACCGCTAGGTGTAAGACCCGCTACAGGAGCAACTCCGGATGTTATGAACGCCTGGCAGAGCAAAGCTGATGACTACTCGATAGTTCAGTGTGCCATGCTTTACGGCTTAGAATCGGGACTTCAAAGACGTTTTGAACGTCATGGAGCATATGAGATGTTCCAGGAGTTGAAGTTAATATTTCGAGCAACTGCCCGAGTTGAGAGATATGAAGTCTCCACCAAGTTCTATAGCTGCAAAATGGAGGAGAATAGTTCTGTCAGTGAACACATACTCAGAATGTCTAGGTACACAACCACTTGACTCAGCTGGGAGTTAATCTTCCTGATGATAGTGTCATTGACAGAGTTCTTCAATCACTGCCACCAAGCTATAAAGGCTTTGTGATGAACTATAATATGCAAGAAATGGAAAAGACAATTCCCGAGCTCTTCGCGATGCTAAAGGCTGCAAAGGTAGAAATCAAGAAGGAGCATCAAGTGTTGATGGTTAACGACACCACTAGTTTCAAGAAAAAGGGTAAAGGGAAGAAGGGGAACTTCAAGAAGAACATCAAGCCAGTTGCTGCTCAAGGGAAGAAACCCATATCTGGACCTAAGCCTGAGACTGAGTGCTTCTACTGTAGAGGGACTGGTCACTGGAAGTGGAACTGCCCCAACTATTTGGCGGATAAGAAGGATGGCAAAGTGAAAGGTATATTTGATATACATGTTATTGATGTGTACCATACTAGTGCTCGTAGTAGAGCCTGGGTATTTGGTACTGGTTTGGTTGCTCATATTTGCAACTCGAAATAGGGGCTACGGATTAAACAAAGATTGGCTAAGGACGAGGTGACGATGCGCGTGGGAAATGGTTCCAATGTCGATGTGATCGCCGTCAGCATGATACCTCTACACCTGCCGTCGGGATTAGTTTTAGACCTAAATAATTGTTATTTGGTGCCGGCGTTGAGCATGAACATTATATCTGGATCTTGTTTAATGCGAAACAGATATTCATTTAAATCATAGAATAATGGTTGTTCTATTTATATGAGTAATATCTTTTATGGTCATGCACCCTTGATGAGTGGTCTATTTTTATTGAATCTCGATTGTAGTGATACATATTCATAATATTGAAACCAAAAGATGCAAAGTTAATAATGATAGTCAATTATTTTTGGCACTGCCGTTTAGGTCATATTGGTGTAAAGCGCATGAAGAAACTCCATGTTGATGTGCTTTTGGAATCACTTGATGTCTGCGAACCATGCCTCATGGGCAAGATGACTAAGACTCCATTCTCCAGAACAATGGAGCAAGCAACTGACTTATTGGAAATAATACACACTGATGTATGCGGTCCGATGAGTGTTGGGCTCGTGGCGGGTATCGTTATTTTCTAACCTTCACAAATGATTTGAGCAGATATGGGTATATCTACTTAATGAAACATAAGTCTGAAACATTTGAAAAGTTCAAAGAATTTCAGAGTGAAGTAGAAAATCATTGTAACAAGAAAATAAAGTTTCTATGATCTGATCATGCAGGTGAATATTTGAGTTATGAGTTTGGTCTTCATTTGAAACAATGTGGAACAGTTTCGCAACTCACGCCACCTAGAACACCACAGCGTAATGGTGTGTCCGAATGTTGTAACCATACTTTACTAGATATGGTGCGATCTATGATGTCTCTTATTGATTTACCGCTATTATTTTGGGGTTATGCTTTAGAGACGGTTGCATTCATGTTAAATAGGGCACCATCTAAATCCGTTAAGACGATACCATATGAATTGTGGTTTAGGAAGAAACCTAAGCTATCGTTTCTTATAGTTTGGGGCTACGATCCTTATGTGAAAAAGCTTCAACCTGATAAGCTCGAACCCAAATCAGAGAAATGTGTCTTCATAGGATACCCAAAGAAGACTGTTGGGTACACCTTCTATCACAGATCCGAAGGCAATATATTCGTTGCTAAAAATGGATCCTTTCTAGAGGAGTTTCTCTCGAGCGAAGTGAGCGGGAGGAAAGTAGAACTTGATGAGGTAATTGTACCTTGTCCCGAATTGGAAAGTAGTTCATCACAGAAATCAGTTCCAGTGATTCCTACACCAATCAGTGAGGAAGCTAATGATGATGATCATGAAACTTTGGATCAAGTTACTACTGAACCTTGTAGGTGAATGAGAGTACGATCCGCACTAGAGTGGTACGGTAATCCTGTTATGGAGGTCATGTTACTTGACCATGACGAACATGCGAACTATGAGGGAGCGATGATGAGCCCAGATTCCGCGAAATGGCTTGAGGCCATGAAATCTGAGATGGGATCCATGTATGAGAACAAAGTGTGGACTTTGGTTGACTTGCCCGATGATCAGGAACCAGTAGAGAATAAATGGATCTTCAAGAAGAAGACTGATGCTGACGGTAATGTTACTGGCTACAAAGCTCGACTTGTCGTGAAAGGTTTTCGACAAGTTCAAGGAGTTGACTACGATGAGACCTTCTCACCTGTAGTGATGCTTAAGTCTGTCTGAATCATGTTAGCAATTGCCGCATTTTGTGTTTATGAAATTTGGAAAATGGATGTCAAAACTTCATTCCTCAATGGATATCTTAAAGAAGAGTTGTATATGATGCAACCAAAAGGTTTTTTCGATCCAAAAGGTGCTAACAAAGTATGCAATCTCCAGCGATCCATTTATGGACTGGAGCAAGCCTCTCGGAGTTGGAATATACGCTTTGATAGTGTGATCAAAGCATATGGTTTTATACAGACTTTTGGTGAAGCCTGCATTTACAAGAACGTGAGGGGGAGCTCTCTAGCATTTCTAATATTATATGTGGATGACAAATTTTTGATGGAAATAATACAGAATTTCTGGATAGCATAAAAGGACACTTGAATAAGAATTTTTCAATGAAAGACCTCGGTGAACCTGCTTGTATAATGGGTATCAAGATCTATAGGGATAGATCAAGACGCTTAACTGGACTTTCACAAAGCAAATACCTTGATAAAGTTTTGAAGAAGTTCAAAATGGATCAGTTAAAGAAAGGATTCTTACCTGTGTTACAAGGTGTGAAGTTGAGTCAGACTCAATGCCCGACCAGTTCAGAAGGTAGAGAGAAAATGAAAGTCATTTCCTATGCCTCAGCCATAGGTTCTATCACGTATGCAATGCTCTGTACCAGACCTGATGTGTGCCTTGCTATAACTTTAGCAGGGAGGTACCAAAGTAATCCAGGAGTGGATCACTGGACAGCGGTCAGGAACATCCTGAAATACCTGAAAAGTCTAAGGATATGTTTCTCGTTTATGGAGGTGACAAAGAGCTTGTCGTAAATGGTTACGTCGATGCAAGCTTTGACACTGATCCGGGTGACTCTAAGTCACAAACCGGATACATATTTATATTGAATGGTGGAGCTGTCAGTTGGTGCAGTTCCAAGCAGAGCGTCGTGGCGGGATCTATGTTGCAGACCCGTTGACTAAGCCTCTCTCACGAGCAAAACATGATCAACACCAAGACTCCATGGGTGTTAGAATCATTACTATGTAATCTAGATTATTGACTCTAGTGCAAGTGGGAGACTGAAGGAAATATGCCCTAGAGACAATAATAAAGTTGTTATTTATATTTCCTTATATCATGATAAATGTTTATTATTCATGCTAGAATTGTATTAACCGGAAATTAGTACATGTGTGAATACATAGATAAACAGAGTGTCCCTAGTATGTCTCTACTTGACTAGCTCGTTAATCAAAGATGGTTAAGTTTCCTGACCATAGACATGTGTTGTCATTTGATGAATGGGATCACATCATTTGGAGAACGATGTGATGGACAAGACCCATCCGTTAGCTTAGCATTATGATCGTTTAGTTTTATTGCTATTGATAGCTTCATGACTTATACATATTCCTGTGACTATGAGATTATGCAACTCCCAAATACCGGAGGAACACTTTGTGTGCTATCAAACGTCACAAGGTAACTGTGTTATTATAAAGATGCTCTATAGGTGTCTCCGATGGTGTTTGTTAAGTTGGCATAGGTCAAGATTAGGATTTGTCACTTCGGGTATCGGAGAGGTATCTCTGGGCCCTCTCGGTAATGCACATCACTATAAGCCTTGCAAGTAATGTGACTAATGAGTTAGTTACAGGATGATGCATTACGGAATGAGTAAAGAGATTTGTCAGTAAGAGATTGAACTAGGTATGATGAAACTGCCGATGGAATCTCAGGCAAGTAACATACCGGTGACAAAGGGAATGACGTATGGTGTTATGTGGTTTGACCGATAAAGATCTTCGTAGAATATGTAGGAACCAATATGAGCATCCAGGTTCCGCTACTGGTTATTGACCGGAGATGTGTCTCGGACATGTCTACATAGTTCTCGAACCCGTAGGGTCCGCGCGCTTAACTTTCAATGACGATTTGTATTATGAGTTATGTGTTTTGGGGACCGAAGTTTGTTTGAAGTCCCGGATGAGATCACAAACATGACGAGGAGTCTCAAATGGTCGAGAGGCAAAGATTGATATATTGGAAGGTTATATACAGACAGCGGAATGGTTCCGAACAAGATCAGGGATTTTTCGGAGTACTGGGAGGTTACCTGAACCCCCCGGGAAAGTTAATGGGCCTATTGGGCCATAGCGGAGAGAGGGAGGCTGCCACAAGAGGTGGGGCATGCCCCCAAGCCCAAACCGAATTGGACTAGGGTTGGGGGGCGTGCCCCCCCTTTCCTTCTCCCTCTCCCCCCTTTCCCCTTTCCCCTTTTCGTTAGTTGGAATGAGGGGGGCCGAATCCTACTTGGACTAGGACTCCAAGTAGGACTCCCTCCTTGGTGCGCCCACCTTGGGCCAGCTACCTCCTCCTCCCCCCTTTATATACCAGGGCAGAGGGCACCCCAAAGACACAACAGACAATCTCTTAGCTGTGTGCGGTGCTCCCCTCCATAGTTTAACACCTTGGTCATATCGTCGTAGTGCTTAGGTGAAGCCCTACGCCGGTAACTTCATCATCACCATCACCACACCGTCGCGTTGGCGGAACTCTTCCCCGTCCCTCAACTGGATCACGAGCTCGAGGGACGTCATCGTGCTGAATGTGTGCTGAACACGGAGGTGTCATACGTTCGATACTTGGATCGGTTGGGTCATGAAGATGTTCGACTACATCAACAGTGTTACTAAACGCTTCCGCTTTCGGTCTACGAGGGTACGTGGACACACTCTCCCCTCTTGTTGCTATGCATCTCCTAGTTAGATCTTGCGTGATCGTAGGAATTTTTTTGAATTACTATGTTGCCCAACAGGAACGTGGATAGAATTTCTCTTGATGTTGATTCTTTGAAACTTGGATCTATTCCACCCAAGCATGATATCAATGAGTCTCTCAAAGCTATGAGAATTTCCATTGATGACTGTAAGGAGAGAATCGCTAAGATGCGCGCAAAAAAGGATTGGTTTATAAAGGCGTCTTCTTCTAGTTTTCATGAAAATAATGATGAAGATCTTAAAGTGATTGATGTGACTCCTATTGATTCTTCGCTTTCCAATATAAATCTTGATAAATATGTGATGGAGATTAGTCAACTTTAGTTAGAAGGCGTCCCAATGATTTAGAGTTTTTAGATCTTGATGCAAAAAATGGTAAAAGTGGTATTGGAGAGGTCAAGACTGGGTAGTGATGAACCCACTCTTTTGGATTTCGAGGAATTTAATTATGATAATTGTTCTTTAATAGATTGTATTTCCTTGTTGCAATCTTCTACGTCTTGAGCTTGCGTTGGTTTTCCCCGAAGAGGAAGGGATGATGCAGCAGAGTAGCGTAAGTATTTCCCTCAGTTTTTGAGAACCAAGGTATCAATCCAGTAGGAGGCCACGCTCAAGTCCCTCGTACCTGCACAAAGCGATAGCTACTCGCAACCAACGCGATTAGGGGTTGCCAATCCCTTCACGGTCACTTACAAGAGTGAGATCTGATAGATATAACATTTTTTGTATTTTTGGTATGAAGGTGCAAAGTGAAAAGTAAATGCAAAGTAAAAAATCAAGGCAAGATTAAAGTGATGGAGATTGATATGATGAGAATAGACCCGGGGGCCATAGGTTTCACTAGTGGCTTCTCCCAAGAGCATAAGTATTCTACGGTGGGTGAAGAAATTACTGTTGAGCAATTGACAGAATTGAGCATAGTTATGAGAATATCTAGGCATGATCATGTATATAGGCATCACGTATGTGACAAGTAGACTGAAACGATTCTGCATCTACTACTATTACTCCACTCATCGACCGCTATCCAGCATGCATCTAGAGTATTAAGTTAAAAATAGAGTAACGCCTTAAGAAAGATGACATGATGTAGAGAGATAAATTCATGCAATATGAAATAAACTACATCTTGTTATCCTCGATGGCAACGATGCAATATGTGCCTTGCTGCCCCTTCTGTCACTGGAAAGGACACCACAAGATCGAACCCAAAGCTAAGCACTTCTCCCATGGCAAGAACTACCAATCTAGTTGGCCAAACCAAACGGATAATTCGAAGAGACTTGCAAAGATAACCAATCATACATAAAAGAATTCAGAGAAGATTCAAATATTATTCATAGATAGACTTGATCATAAACCCACAATTCATCGATCTCAACAAACACACCACAAAAAGAAGATTACATCGAATAGATCTCCACAAGAGAGGGGGAGAACTTTGTATTGAGATCCAAAAAGAGAGAAGAAGCCATCTAGCTACTAACTATGGACCCGAAGGTCTGAGGTAAACTACTCACACTTCATCGGAGGGGCTAGGATGATGTAGAAGCCCTCCGTGATGATGGCCCTCTTCCGGCGGAGCTCCGGAACAGGCCCCAAGATGGGATCTTGTGGATACAGAAAGTTGCGGTGGTGGAGTTAGGTTTTTGGCTCCTCTTCTGATCGTTTGGGGGTATGTAGGTATATATAGGAGGAAGGAGTACGTTGGTGGAGCACCGAGGGGCCCACGAGGCAGGGGGCGTGCCCTAGGGGGGGGCGCCCCCCACCCTCATCACCTCCTCTTTGACTCCTTGGAGTAGGGTCCAAGTCTCCTGGATCATGTTCGGTGAGAAAATCACGTTCCCAAAGATTTTATTCCGTTTGGACTCCGTTTGATATTCCGTTTCTTTGAAACACTGAAATAGGCAAAAAAACAGCAATTCTGGGCTGGGCCTCCGGTTAATAGGTTAGTCCCAAAAATAATATAAAAGTGGAAAATAAAGCCCAATATAGTCCAAAACAGTAGATAATATAGCATGGAGCAATCAAAATTATAGATACGTTGGAGACGTATCAGGCATCCCCAAGCTTAATTCCTGCTCGTCCTCGAGTAGGTAAATGATAAAAAGAGAATTTTTGATGCGGAGTGCTACTTGGCATAATTTCAATGCAAATCTTCTTAATTGTCAGATGAATATTCAGATTCGAAAGATTCAAGACAAAAGTTCATATTGACATAAAAATAAGAATACCTCAAGCATACTAACAAAGCAATTATGTCTTCTCAAAATAACATGGCCAAAGAAAGTTATCCCTACAAAATCATATAGTCTGGCTATGCTCTATCTTCACCACACAAAGTATTTAAATCATGCACAAACCCAATGACAAGCCAAGCAATTGTTTCATACTCTAACTTTTTCAAAACTTTTTCAATCTTCACGCAATACATGAGCGTGAGCCATGGATATAGCACTATAGGTGGAATAGAATGGTGGTTGTGGAGAAGACAAAAAGGAGGGGAAGATAGTCTCACATCAACTAGGCGTATCAACAGGCTATGGAGATGCCCATCAATAGATATCAATGTGAGTGAGTAGGGATTGCCATGCAACGGATGCACTAGAGCTATAAATGTATGAAAGCTCAACAAAAGAAACTAGTGGGTGTGCTTCCAACTTGCTTGCTCATGAAGACCTAGGGCAATTTGAGGAAGCCCATCATTGGAATATACAAGCCAAGTTCTATAATGTAAAATTCCCACTAGTATATGAAAGTGATAACATGAGAGACTCGCTACTATGAAGATCATGGTGCTACTTTGAAGCACAAGTGTGGTAAAAGGATAGTAGCATTGCCCCTTTTTATTTATTTTCTCTTCTTTTTTTCGGCCTTCTTTTTTTCTATGGCCTTTCTCTTTTTTTGGGACAATGCTCTATTAAATGATGATCATCACACTTTTATTTATTTACAACTCGATTCTAAAACAAAGTATGACTCTATATGGGTGCCTCCGGCGGTGTACCGGGATATGCAATGAATCAAGAGTGACAAGTATGAAGAAATTATGAACGGTGGCTTTGCCACAAATACTATGTCAACTACATGATCATGCTAAGCAATATGACAATGATGAATGTGTCATGATGAACTAGATGGTGGAAAGTTGCATGGCAATATATCTCGGAATGGCTATGGAAATGCCATAATAGGTAGGTATGGTAGCTGTTTTGAGGAAGGTATATGGTAGGTGTATGATACCGGCGAAAGGTGCGCGGTATTAGAGAGGCTAGCAAAGGTGGATGGGTGAGAGTGCGTATGATCCATGGACTCAACATTAGTCATAAAGAACTCATATACTTATTGCAAAAATCTAGAAGTTATCAAAGCAAAGTATTACGCGCATGCTCCTAGGGGGATAGATTGGTAGGAAAAGACCATCGCTCATCCCCGACCGCCACTCATACGGAAGACAATCAATAAATAAATAATGCTCCAACTTCATCACATAACGGTCCACCATACGTGCATGCTACGGGAATCACAAACTTTAACACAAGTATTCTTTAAATTCACAACTACTCAACTAGCATGACTTTAATATTATCACCTCCATATCTCAAAACAATTACCATGCTTCAATCTTTTCTTAGTATTCAACACACTCAAAAGAAAGTTTCACAAATCTTGAATACCAAGCATATTATTATTAAGCAAATTACCATGCTATTAAGAGACTCTCAAAATAATTTAAGTGAAGCATGAGAGATCAATAGTTTCTTTAAAACAAATCCACCACCGTGCTCTAAAAGATCTAAGTGAAGCACATAGAGCAAAATTATATCGCTCAAAAGATATAAGTGAAGCACATAGAGCAAAACTACATAGCTCAAAAGATATAAGTGAAGCACATAGAGCAAAACTACATAGCTCAAAAGATAAAAGTGAAGCACATAGAGTATTCTATCAAATTTTAATTCATGTATGTCTCTCAAAAGGTGTGTACAGCAAGGATGATTGTGGCATACTAAGACACAAAGACACAAATAATACCAGATGATCCAAGCAAAACACATATCATGTTGGTGAATAAAAATATAGCTCCAAGTAAATTACCGATGGAAGTGGACGAAAGAGGGGATGCCTTCCGGGGCATCCCCAAGCTTTGACTTTTTGGTGTCCTTGGATTATCTTGGGGGTGCCATGGGCATCCCCAAGCTTAGGCTCTTACCACTCCTTGTTCCATGATCCATCAAAAGAATTCACCCAAAACTTGAAAACTTCACAACACAAAACTCAAAATAGAAAACTCGTGAGCTCCGTTAGCGAAAGAAAACAAAAGACCACTTCAAGGTACTGTAATGAACTCATTATTTATTTATATTGGTGTTAAACCTACTGTATTCCAACTTCTCTATGGATTATAAACTATTTTACTAACCATAGATTCATCAAAATAAGCAAACAACACACGAAAAACAGAATCTCTCAAAAACAGAACAGTCTGTAGTAATCTGTAGCTAGCGCAAGATCTGGAACCCCAAAAATTCTAAAATAAATTGCTGGACGTGAGGAATTTATCTATTAATCATCTGCAAAAATAATTAACTAAATATCACTCTTGAAATAAAAATGACAGCAGTTCTCATGAGCGCTAAAGTTTCTGTTTTTTACAGCAAGTTCAACAAGACTTTCCCCAAGTCTTCCCAACGGTTCTACTTGGCACAAACACTAATTAAACACAAAAAACACAACCAAAACAGAGGATAAATAATTTATTTATTAAATAACAGCAAGGAAAAATATTGGGTTGTCTCCCAACAAGCGCTTTTCTTTAAAGCCTTATAGTTAGGCATTGATAATTTTAATGATGCTCACATGAAAGACAAGAATTGAAGCACAGAAGGAGCATCATAAAGCATGTGACAAACACATCTAAGTCTAACATACTTCCTATTCATAGGCATCTTATAGGCAAAAAAATTATCAAGGCAAGCAAAAACTAGCATATGCAAGGAAGAGGAAGGAAACAATAACAATCTCAACATAACGAGAGGTAATTTAGTAACATGAAAATTTCTACAACCATATTTTCCTCTCTCATAGTAATTACATGTAGGATCATAAGAAAATTCAACAATATAGATATCACATAAAATATTCTCAACATTATCCACATGCATGCAAACTTGGCACTTTTCCGAAATAGTGGGATTAACATTAACTAAAGTCATGACCTTCCCAAATGCACTTTTATCAAAAACTTCATAAGATTGAACATTCTCTAAATATGTGGGATCTAAAGTTGACATTCTTCCAAACCCACTTTCAATATTATTTCAAACATTATAATCAATCTCATATTCATCATGTGGTTTAAATAAATTTTCAAGATCAAAAGAAGAATCACCCCAATCATGATCATTGCAACAAGTAGAGGACATAACAAAACTAGAATCCCCAAGCTTAGGGTTTTGCATATTATTAGCACAATTGTCATTAATAGAATTTATAATAACATCATTGCAATCATGCTTTTTATTCAAAGATCTATCGTGAATCACTTCATAACATACTTCATCGCAATTTTCAAATTCATGAATTTCAAGCAAAACTTCATAAAGATAATCTAGTGCACAAAACTTACTAGCAATTGGTTCAACATAACTGGATCTATTAAAAAGATTAGCAAGCGGATGAGGATCCATAAATCTTAGGTTCTCTGTTTAGTAATAAATAAATGACTATTCGAACCATACGAGCAAACAAGAAACGGGCAAAAGAGGCGAATAGAGAGGGAGGATAGAGAGAGAGGGGGCGAATAAAACGGCAAGGGTGAAGTGGGGGAGAGGAAAACGAGAGGCAACTGGAAAATAATGTAATGCGAGAGATATACTTGGTATGTTGACTTTTTGCGTAGACTCCCCGGCAACGGCGCCAGAAATGGCTCATTGTCGGGAGTCAAATCTTGACTTGCGCGAACCTCCCCGGCAACGGCGCCAGAAATCCTTCTTTCTACATCTTGAACTTGCGTTGGTTTTCCTCGAAGAGGAAAGGATGATGCAGCACAGTAGCGTAAGTATTTCCCTCAGTTTTTTAGAAGCAAGGTATCAATCCAGTAGGAGGCCACGCTCAAGTCCCTCGTACCTGCACAAAGCGATAGCTACTCCCAACCAACGCGGTTAGGGGTTGTTAATCCCTTCACGGTCACTTACGAGAGTGAGATCTGATAGATATAATATTTTTGGTATTTTTGGTATGAAGATGCAAAGTGAAAAGTAAATGCAAAGTAAAAAGCAAGGCAAGATTAAAGTGATGGAGATTGATATGGTGAGAATAGACCCGGGGGCCATAGGTTTCACTAGTGGCTTCTCTCAAGAGCATAAGTATTCTACGGTGGATGAACAAATTACTATTGAGAAATTGACAGAATTGAGCATAGTTATGAGAATATCTAGGCATGATCATGTATATAGGCATCACATCCATGGCAAGTAGACCGAAACGATTCTGCATCTACTACTATTACTCCACTCATCGACCGCTATCCAGCATGCATCTAGAGTATTAAGTTAAAAACAGAGTAACGCCTTAAGCAAGATGACATGACGTAGAGAGATAAATTCATGCAATATGAAATAAACTCCATCTTGTTATCCTCGATGGCAATGATGCAATACGTGCCTTGCTGCCCCTTCTGTCACTGGGAAAGGACACCGCAAGGTCGAACCCAAAGCTAAGCACTTCTCCCATGGCAAGAACTACCAATCTAGTTGGCCAAACCAAACGGATAATTCGAAGAGACTTGCAAAGATAACCAATCATACATAAAAGAATTCAGAGAAGATTCAAATATTATTCATAGATAGACTTGATCATAAACCCACAATTCATCGGTCTCAACAAACACACCGCAAAAAGAAGATTACATCGAATAGATCTCCACAAGAGAGGGGGAGAACTTTGTATTGAGATCCAAAAAGAGAGAAGAAGCCATCTAGCTACTAACTATGGACCCGAAGGTCTGAGGTAAACTACTCACACTTCATCGGAGGGGCTAGGATGATGTAGAAGCCCTCCGTGATGACGGCCCTCTTCCGGCGGAGCTCCGGAACAGGCCCCAAGATGGGATCTCATGGATACAGAAAGTTACTACAGTGGAATTAGGTTTTTGGCTCCTCTTGTGATCATTTGGGGGTATGTAGGTATATATAGGAGGAAGGAGTACGTCGGTGGAGCACCGAGGGGCCCACGAGGCAGGGGGCGTGCCCTAGGGAGGGGGCCCCCCACCCTCGTGACCTCCTCTTTGACTCCTTGGAGTAGGGTCCAAGTCTCCTGGATCACGTTCAGTGAGAAAATCACATTCCCGAAGATTTTATTCCATTTGGACTCCGTTTGATATTCCGTTTCTTCGAAACACTGAAATAGGCAAAAAGTAGCAATTCTGGGCTGGGCCTCCGGTTAATAGGTTAGTCCCAAAAATAATATAAAAGTGGAAAATAAAGCCCAATATAGTCCAAAACAGTAGATAATATAGCATGGAGCAATCAAAAATTATAGATACATTGGAGACATATCACAATCCATGTTGAATTCTCCTCGTGCTTATAATGAAAACAAAGCTTTTACTAAACATATCGGTGATGCTATGATGCAATCCTTTGAAGAAAAGCTTGAATTGGAAGTTTCTATCCCTAGAAAACTTTATGATGAGTGGGAACCTACTATTAATATTAAGATTAAAGATTATGAGTGCCATGCTTTGTTTGATTTGGGTGCTAGTGTTTCCACGATTCCAAAAACTCTTTGTGATGTGCTAGGTTTCCGTGAATTTGATGATTGTTCCTTAAATTTGCATCTTGCGGATTCCACTATGAAGAAACCTATGGGAAGGATTAATGATGTTCTTATTGTTGCAAATAGGAATTATGTGCCCGTAGATTTCATTGTTCTTGATATTGATTGCAATCCTACATGTCCTATTATTCCTCGTAGACCTTTCCTTAGAACGATTGGTGCAAGTATTGATATGATAGAAGGAAACATTAGATTTCAATTTCCATTAAGGAAAGGCATGGAAAACTTCCCAAGAAAGAAATTTCAATTGCCTTATGAATCTATTATGAGAGCCACTTATGGATTGCATGCCAAAGATGAGAATACTTAGATATATTCGTGTTTTATGCCTAGTTAAGGGCGTTAAACAATAGCGCTTGTTGGGAGGGAACCCAATTTTATTTTTTATTTTTTCTTTTTAGGTTCTGCTTTGCAATAAATAATTCATCTAGTCTCTGGTTAGATGTGTTTTGTGTTTTAATTAGTGTTTGTGCCAAGTAAGTCCTTTGGGATAGCTTACAGTGATAGTTGATTTGATCTTGTTGAAAAAAAAACTTTTGCGCTCAGGAAAGCAATTCTCATTTTTAGCAGAAGCGTGATCAAATATTGATTCTTTTTTCAGAAGATTACTAAACAAATTTCTTAGGACGTCCTAATTTTTAAGAATTTTTGGGGTTACATAAGTATTCGAAATATCCAGATTGCTGCAGACTATTCTGTTTTTGATAGATTCTGTTTTCTATGTGTTGTTTGCTTATTTTGATGAATCTATGGCTCGTATCTGGGGGTATGTACGATGGAAAAGTTGGAATACAGTAGATATTACACCTATATAAATAAATAATGAGTTCACAACACTACCAAAAGTGATAATTTATTTTCTTATACTAACGGAGCTTATGAGATTTTTTGTTGAGTTTTGTGTTGTGAAGTTTTCAAGTTTTGGGTAAGGATTTGATGGACTATGGAATAAGGAGTGGCAAGAGCCTAAGCTAATATTCAAGGACAACCAAGATCTTAAGCTTGGGGATGCCCCGGAAGGCATCCCCTCTTTCGTCTTCGTCTATCGGTAACTTTACTTGAGGCTATATTTTTATTCACCACATGATATGTGTTTTGCTTGGAGGGTCTTATATGATTTGAGTATTTGCTTTTTAGTTTGTCACAATCATCCTTGCTGTACACACCTTTTGAGAGAGACACACATGAATCGTGATTTATTAGAATAGTCTATGTGCTGCACTTATATCTTTTGAGCTAGGCAATTTTGCTCTAGTGCTTCACTTATATCTTTTTAGAGCACGACGGTGGTTTTATTTCATAGAAATTTATGAACGCTCATGCTTCCCTTATATTATTTTGAGATACTCTAAACAGCATGGTAATTTTCTTTGGTTATAAATTTAGTCCTAATATGATAGGCATCCAAGAGGGATGCGATAGAAACTTTCATATAAAGTGCATCGAATACTATGAGAAGTTTGATTACTTATGATTGTTTTGAGATATGAAGATGGTGATATTAGAGTCATGGTAGTGAGTAGTTGTGAATTGGAGAAATACTTGTGTTAAGGTCTGTGAGTCCCGTAGCATGCATGTATGGTGAACTGTTATGTAACGAAGTTGGAGCATGAGATATTTTTTGATTGTCTTCCTTATGAGTGGCAGACGGGAACAAGCGATGGTATTTTCCTACCAATCTATACCCCTAGGAGCATGCGCGTACTACTTTGTTTTGATGACTAATAGATTTTTGCAATAAGTATGTGAGTTCTTTATGACTAGTTGAGTCCATGGATTATACGCACTCTCACCCTTCCACCATTGCTAGCCTCTCTAGTGCCGCGCAACTTTCGCCGGTACCATAAACCCACCATGTACCTTCCTCAAAATAGCCACCATACCTACCTATTATGGCATTTCCATAGCCATTCCGAGATATATTGTCATGCAACTTTCCACCATTCCGTTTATTATGACACACATCATCATTGTCATATTACTTTGCATGATCATGTAGTTGACATTGTATTTGTGGCACATCCACCATTCATCCTTTTTTTATACATGTCGCTCTTGATTTATTGCACATCCCAGTACACCGCCGGAGGCATTCATATAGAGTCGTATCATGTTTTAGTATCGAGTCGTAATTTTTGAGTTGTCACTATAGCAGGATGGTCCAAACGTGACACTACGATCAGAGACCCTTCGATGAAATTGTGTGCGATGCCATAATCACAAATGATGGTGTAAAAAACCGTCAAAAAGGTGCAATACGTTTGCGATGACGGATGCATCAAACATGGTTCAAATTTTAGTTGCGTGTGGGATGCAGGGCATATGGTTTAGTACAATTAACTATTTGGGGTGAGGAAGAAAAAAGAAACGGGCAGCCAGATGAAGGTGTGTGCGATATACAGCATACGGTTCACTAGGATGAATTGTGTGTGATTAGGCAACACAATGGAAATGGTCCAACTGAACAAGATGTGTGTGATACGCGGCAAATAGGTCCGTAATTAGAAATGTGTGCGAAGACCAATAATAACATGGGCGATTGCCGCTAATAAGCCGTGTGAGTTGCTCTGTCTACAGAAGAATAGCATGTATATATATATATATAACTGAAATAAACATCCAATTGCATAAGTGGCTATACAGATCATTCACACACACCTCAATAAACAATTGCATGCATTCTAAAGTAGGAGAAACGACCGTCTAGTCATCTACTTCTTGTGACGCTCCCGCCACTGCTATGTGGCTTGATTCCTCGTCTGGGGCAGGAAGAAGACCGTTCCTCATGTCAATGATCCGCCTGTACATCTCGTAGCTTGTGTATGCGTACTTGACGTGTTGTTCATCCAGTCTCTCATGCCAAACACTGTGCAAGGCATTCTTGTCCTTCTTGCTCTCTTCCTTCATCTTCGCATAGTAGGGGTCGATGATGGCCGAGGCGAGGTCAACCAGGGAGTTCAGTTTGTTGTTGTCACTCCCCCAGACCTTGTAGTGGTCTGGATGTTGACAAGATTTGGGCATTTCAAGCCCGAAACCTTGAGCGCTTTTAGATCGTTGGTGGTGTCCACCATAGCAAAACTGTAGTCGGAGATGTTGATAAACCTGCAGAAATGCACGCAAGGCCTTGTGGTCAGGTGGTAGTGGTAGACGAGGACGTCATGTTGCACACACAACTGGGCGCTGGCAACCTTCTGATCGTGCCCGGCATGACCCATGGTGTACTCGAGGTCGAAGCCGACCACTTGGTACTTGTCCTCGGCAAGGAACTGCTCCATAGTTTGGATGGAGCTCTCCACCGAGACCGGATCGTTTGTGTACACCACCGAGAGAGACTTCCACGTGGGTGTCCACGACGTGTTGCATGGTGAACTGCCCGCCGTTGTCGTCGGCGGCCGCTGGGAGCGCCATTGGAGCCACGGAGAGCGCCATTGGAACCGCTGGATGTCCTCTTTGTATGTGTCCTCTTGGGTGTGCTTATTATGTCATGTGACACAAGAGATGAAGGTAAATGGCCACAGGAATAAAAGGGGGCCGAGCGGCCTAGATTCTCGACGCGTCCGCATGGCAGTTTTTGCAGCGGGTAACTTCATCGTTGCGCCACACCCAGCGCAACCGCATGCACACAAACGTGCGTGATCGTGCGCCGGCCCCAAACACTAGCAGCGCACGTGGAGGGACGAGGGTAGAGCACCAGGAGGGACACGAGAACAAAGCGCACGCGGCGGGACGCGAGCAGAGCGCGCCACAGCCGCCTCAACCGCAAGCAACCACATGGATAGAGCCATTGAACACGCGGCAAATGGTCGCCTACAAGCCGGCCGATAGTTGCGTCGCCGCGAAGAGAGCGACTGCGTACTACTAACTCCATCTTGGTCTATAGTCCCCTTTATATTCTGTGCCATACTTTGCCCATAAATTTAACCAACAAAATGTTAATGCATGTTTTAAAAATTATATAATTGGAAACTATGTTCAAATACGAATCCAACTATATAATCTTTGGCGACATGCATTCGCATTTTATTAGTTAAATCCTACTTATAAACTAGGATGGGGTATAGTAGGTAATTAAACCGCAAATGTTTTTTTTGTATTAACCATATGTGTAAGTGGCCTTTCGTCCTCCTCTCGCACGTCTTGTCACCCCGCTACCGCAGACAGCTTACAGCGCAAGCTTGCGCAGTGCGCGGGGGGCGTTCTTTTGGCTAAACGGTGGCGCCAATGAATCATCGGTGAGCCCGTTCCTGTGCAACCTCACAGGTTCCCGCGCAAACTTCCTGCCCGATCCAGTGAAATCCCCCAAAATCCCAATACTTACCGACCTTCTATATAAACCCTCATGTCCGGCGAGTCATGCGTCGCATTTTCCCCTTCCTCCCTGTAGCTTATCTCGTCTGCTTCTCCCACAATCACCAATGGCACCAGTCGGTCATCGTCGCTCAGCCACTTCGCCGTCATCAGAGAACAGCTCCAGCTGGGAGGCTACATTGTAGTGGCGGCGCAGTACTCGGCGTAGTGTAGTGCACATGGTGTCCTTATTGGGTTTGCGCGGAACAACCACCACACGCTCCGCCGTCGCTGCCCATCGCCTGCTGTTGTCGGCCTCCATTGCCGCCACACCACCATCGAAAGCTAGGGCCATCGCCCACTCCACCGTCGTGGCCCGAAGGTGGGAGGTGGCCATCGTGGCCGCCTCCCCACTGCCAGCCACCGTGGCCATCACCTGCTCCGCCACCGCGGCCCGAAGGCGGGATGTGGTGGTTGTGGCCGCTACCCCATCGTAGACCGCTGTGGCTACTAGCCTACCGTCGACCGTCGGGGTCATCACCTGCTCCGCCACGGCCACCCAAAGGCGGGAGACGAAGGTGGATGCCTGCACGTGCGTCGGGGACCTTACGCGCTACACCGAGTTCCTGCGGGAGGAGGAGGAGCGCCTTGTCGAGCACGCAAAGAGCCTTACCGCCACCGTGGCCACGGCACACGCCGCCTCAGAGGTGAGGAATCAGGAGATCTACGAGGAGAACCACCGCTTCGAAAGGGGTCGTCTGGAGCGGCAGAGGGCTTTCGAGGTGAGCGTCGCTGAAGCTGCAATAGTGGCATGCACCATATTGCAGTTGTCCAGCTCGTAGGTAGGCTCCTCCTCCTCTGCCTCTTAGTGAGCATGCTCGACAGAGGAGAGGCATCCGGAAATAGTACAAATCCCCTCCATAGTAGTAGTATTTAGGGGCTATTTTGTTCAGTTCATCTGACTATAGATGTGGTGGAACTGTACAACGCACTTAAAATTAGCTAGTATATATAATTGAACTAGCTATTTCAGTATGTGGTTGGCAACGATTGGGGAAAAGTTTGGTCGGTTCAGCTATCGAGTTGAACTGTTTGTATAAATTAAGAACGACTTCTTAATCTATGAATGAAATCTATGCTTAATTACTGAATCTTAGTTGCAAAAATTAGATACTCCTAGTGATTTTTAGCTTCATATTTTAACAAATAGTAGTGTTACAAGGTTGACAAATGGCAATGTTACTAGATCAACAAATGTCAATCTTTCTAGTTTGACAAATGGCAACATACCCAAATTGTTTGTAAGTGATTGCACACGGGTCATCCAAAAGAACTGTTTGCGTTGAAGAGATGCACAACTCCTGCTCTCACTTTGCATCCGGGTGTTCTAACTAAAACGTTTGCGATGAGTGTTTTATATTTAAAAACCATTGATGTTTTTTTCAAAAGAAAATCGTTTGATAAGTCTGTACATTAAGAGAGAAAAACGCAAGTTCACTCAAACCATATCTTTCATTTAGTCATACTGCGAATTTATATTCATATGATCGAGATACAGTATTAAACCCAAGAAAAAAACTATTTTCGGTGGCGGCGGAGGCGGCGTGCCATGCCGCCGTTGTCGTTGTCGTCCTCTGGGATGCCATTGTTCAAGTCTTCAATGCAGCACAGAATGTTCTTCACTTTTAAATCAAACATCATGTCATCGTGCGATCGACGGGCGGGGCTTGGGAGGACGGCAGCTGGTGGCGCTGAGAGGTAGCGGTCGACGGCGGTGTCCCATGCCACTCAGGGGATTGCGCGCATGGACACGGGTGCGGCGGGTGCAGCCAAACGCACGGGGACCGTTTCCGTGGTGGGTGGAGGGGCATGCATGGGCACGGGCACGGGCGCTGGCGCTGGCATGTACACGAACTCGCGCGGGTCCGCGGAGACCTTGCAGACGCCCGCAGATTCCAGTTCTGCGATTATGCTCAGCGACCAGCCCATCAATGCTACGGGGATGGTCGCTGGCGCGGGCGCAGGGATGGGAGCTGGGACGGGAGCGGGGGCAGCAACCGCCGCGGCTAGCTCGTTCTGGGCCATGTCCATGAGGCCCCATTCCTCCTTATTTTCTATCTCCTCCGGCTCGGAGTCGACTTCACCAAACTTGAGGACTAGTGGCAGATGATCCTTCTACGCCATGGCATTGGTGGGGGTCTGCGGGGGGAGGGGAATGGGAGGCGAACAGTAAGTCCGCCCATACGCCATCAATTGAGAGGAAGGCAGGCGGCCATGGAAGTCAAAGGGCCTACACAGCGTACAGCTCGCATGCTTCCGAGTGAGCTTGCGCATTGGAGGACAGCTTGCACGCCTCTCGGTCAGCCTGCGCTCGCATGCCTCCTGTTCAGTCAAGGTCAAGCAGATATTCGCACGACACCTCCTATAGCCATTAAAACCAAGACACATGGCATCACATGAATGGTTAACAGAACGCACCCAGTTTGAATTATACAAACGTTTGAGATATTAAAGTGGAAGCTAATTTTCTCAAAATGCCTTTGTTGGCTATTATTCGAGTGCGCCTTCTCCCAAAATGGACACGAAAAATACCACAGCATGACGGGTGCCATTCCATTATAGCATGCCAAATTTCATGAATTTCAGACGAGCTTTGGATTTACTAGAATTTAAAAACAAAGTATCTCAACATTTTGCCGACAATCAATGGTGCCTTGGTGTTTGAAATTCATTCCCATTTCTTGCATTGGACCTAAGCATGCACCCAAAGACAAAGATTTGATTTTTCAACCAATTTATATGCACTAGAGCATGTGCATGTAGTTCAAATTGGAATTTTGCACATAAATGCATTCAAAACACAATTAATGCATAAAAATGTCCAAACAAACCCCGAAAAATCACAAAATTTGACACAACACTCCTGTTGTTCTATGTTGACATGAGAAAATTTTGAAAGCAATAAGAGGCAATGGATATCGTTTTGCCCCAAAGGTGGGGCGTTCCCTACCAAAACCATCATGATTGTTGTGAGAAGCTCTGGTTTGTGAGAAGCATATACCCAAACCTGCCCCAAATGGGACAAAAATTTTACCACGGCATGTTGATGCCGCTCCATGATAGCATGCCAAGTTTCATGAATTTCAGACAAGTTTTGGATTTACTATAATTTAAAAACCATGTATCTCAATGTTTGCGATCGAGTGACGGTGGCAGGGCGTTTGACAATCATTCCCATTTCTTGTATGGGACCTAAGCATGCAACCAAGAACACATATTTGATTTTTCAACCAATTTATATCCATTACATCATTTGCACGTAGTTCAAATTTTAATTATGCACATGAATGCATTGAAAACTCTGTTAATGCATAAAATGTCCAAACGAACCCTGAAAAATCACAAAAATTGACACAACACTCCTGTTATTCTACGTTGACACGAGAAATTTTTTGAAAACAATAAGAGGCAATGGATATTGTTTCATCCCCAAAGGTGGGACGTTCCCTACTGAAACCATCATGCTTGTTGTGATAAGCTCTGGTTTGTGAGAAGCATACACCCAGACCTGCCCCAAATGGGACAAAAATTTTACCACGGCATGTTGATGCCTCTCCATGATAGCATGCCAAGTTTCATGAATTTCAGACGAATTTTGGATTTACTAGAATTTAAAAACAAGGTATCTCAATGTTTGCGGCCGAGTGACGGTGGTAGGGTGTTTGACATTCATTCCCATTTCTTGCATGGGACCGAAGCATGCAACCAAGGACACAAATTTGAATTTTCAACCAATTTATATGCATTTGAGCATGTGCATGTAGTTCAAATTTTAATTATGCACATAAATGCATTGAAAACTCTATTAATGCATAAAAATGTCCAAATGAACCCCGAAAATTCCAAAAAATTGACACAACACTCCTGTTGTTCTATGTTGACACTAGGAAAAATTGAAATCGAGAAGAGGCAATGGATATCGTTTCGTCCAGACAGGTGAAACGTTCCCTACCGAAACCATCATGCCTGTTGTGAGAAGCTCTGGTTCGTGAGAAGCATATCCCCAAACCTGCCCAAATAGGACAAAAAATTTACCACAGCATGTTGATTTCGCTCCATGACAGCATGCCAAGTTTCATGAATTTCAGACGAGCTTTGGATTTACTAAAATTTAAAAACCAGGTATCTCAATGTTTGCGGCCGAGTGAAGGTGGCAGGGTGTTTTGACATTCATTCCCATTTCTTGCATGGGACCTAAGCATGCAACCAAGGACACAGATTTGAATTTTCAACTAATTTATATGCATTAGAGCATGTGCTTGTAGTTCAAATTTGAATTATGCACATGAATGCATAGAAATCTCAGTTAATGTATAAAAATGTCCAAGCGAACCCCGAAAATCCCAAAAATTGACACAACACTCCAGTTGTTCTATGTTGACAGTAGGAAAAAAATTGAAATTGAGAAGAGGCAACCGATATTGTTTCGTCCAGAAAGGTCAAAACTTCCCTACCGAAACCATCACACTTGTTGTGAGAAGCTCTGGTTTATGAGAAGCTTATACCCAAACTTGTCCCAAATGGGACAAAAAGTTTACCATAGCATGTTGCTGCCGCTCCATGATAGCATGACAAGTTTCATGAATTTTCGGCGAATTTTGGATTTACTAGAATTACAAAAGCAAGTACATCGACATTTGCCGGAGAGCCATGGTGTCGTGGTGTTCAAATTTCATCCCCATTTCTTGCATGGGACATAAGTATAAACCCATGGACACATATATGATTTTACAACCCATGTTGGTGCACCGGAGCATGTGCATGTAGTTTAATTTCGAATAGTGCACTTGAAATGGCTAGAAAACTAATTTGATGTGTAAAATGATCAAACGAACCCTGAATAATTCCAATTCTTTTACGACACAAATATAGTTGCATGTTCACTGTAGATAAAAGGTCTAACAATTGAAACACCGTCCATTGCCGCTGTGACCCCATTATGTAATTCAAATCAAGATGAAAAATAAAGTAGAACCCACATAGTTTACTATCACCAACCGTGTGAGATGCAACACAAAATATTCTAGAGCGCCGTCGGTGTATGGTACGCCTATGGCTTACGCGAGAAGGTGCGTCGGCTACAGTCCACAGCCGACGTCTCAAACACACTAGCTCGCTCCCCAAATATCATTTCACTGTTCAATCGTCGGAGGTGAAAGATGGGCACGTGGACCCGCGTCATGAGGGCAACTTTGGTGGCCCACTCCGGCGAGAGCGCGGCTATAGTCGCCATGCGCGTGCTGACAACGTGCATGAGCGCAGCCGCAACCTATGACCGGGCGGCCAAGGCAGCCCAAACGACCACTGTTGCTTCTCAGGTGGAGGCAGCAACATTTGTCTCGGGGATAGCAACTGGTAAGAGCGGAACGGCAGTTGTCCGTTCCACGGTGGCGGCCTTAGCCCTGAGGGAGGCCGCCCACGCCCAACTCGTGGCGGTCACCGCACAAATCGAACGAAGCTTCTCTGACAATGGTCGGCAACCCACGGCCGAAGAGTTGGCAATCGGCGAGAGCGTTCGAGCAGCCGTCTGTTCCTCCACCGCATACCTTGCGACGATGGAGCCCATCCAAGCCTAGATCACGGCCGCCCACGCCCAGTTCATGGCGGCCTTTTTCAAAGAGATGGCGGACGCGGATGGCGAGATGCTTGTCGAGTAAGGTGCGATGGATGCCATGGAGCCCCGTCTCCAGGAGACCGTCGGGTGCGAGCTGGACATGTAGGCGGCGGCGGAGATCGACGAGCACCAGCCGTAGTAGTACTCTTTGTTTTGTTTAATTAAGAGCGTCGGTTTTTAATTTTTTAGAGTAATGTTTTGGTCAGCTAGCTCTGTTTAATTGCTGAACTTGCTCGATTAAGAAGTGTGGGTGTGTTGTAGTCTCCTTTGTGTACCCAAATTATGCAATGACGTGTATGACCACTATAACCAGGGAAATTCAAACCAAAATTTTTGACGTTCAAACTCATCACACACGGGTTAAGCTATCTGAATCGTTTGTGATGTTGACATATCGTACGCAGTTCTGAATAAGGGACCGTGTCTGATGACACTTTGTGCGCCAGTTTTTTAGCTGAAACGATTCCAAATTTTCAGCTTCCATGGAAATATCTACCTCCCTGCCCCCTCCCCTTACCAAAAGCCACATTTCCCCTGCTTCCACCTTCCTTTCCAAGTTGAAACCTTCACTCCTTGCTTGCAGCGCCGCCTCCTCGCCAGCGACCCTCCTTCACGCTGCTCAGCCTCATCTATCCAGGCAGGTAATCCACACTCGACCCCCATCCTTCTCCTCCTTCCACATCCCACATGCCCCAACCGCCGACGCGACACCTTCCACCCAAATCACTGACCCCTCCACCAAATAAGCGCTGCCCTAAGCCATGGTGCGCGCAGTATAGCCAGGATCTCAAGGAGCATTTGGCAGTGGAGAAGCAAATCGCGGGCGCACGCGCGGATGAGGTCGCGATGGCTGCCATTCGTGCCGACCCCCAGATCTTGGAGGAGCACCTTGCCATTTGCTAGCTACGCCGGTTAAGGATGCTCGGTTTACCTGTTGCGTGTGCTGCTCCTGCCTTTCCTTCACAAATTCTAGTGAATTGTGCTATCTAATTTTATCATGCAATCTGTTGCTCTAGTGTATATGTTCAGTATGTCGTGCAGCATGGTGCTCACTTATTAACTGTTTTGTTAATTAGTTGTCATCTTTAGTTAACTGTTTGGTTCAATTATGCAAATGTGATGTTCAATTCTTTATGCTGAAATTTTGTATTGTCTTCCATGTAAGAAATAAATCGAATTTATCTTTACAAAATACATGAGAAACGAATACAATTGCTATATTTCCAAGTTGTCAAGCATGCTTGGTTTGGTTATACATTGTGCAATGTGGTGCTCAGTTAACGTTTGGTTCATTTGTGTTGTGGTGTTTACTTAACTGTTTGGTTCAATTCTGCAATGCGATGTTCAACGGTTGTGGGTGCATTCTGTTATTGTATACCATGTGAGGAATAAATTGAATTTGGATGTACTAAATACATGAGAAACAAATACAATTGCTATATTTCCAAGTTGTTAAGCATGTTTGGTTTGGTTAACTTTCTGATCTTCTATTAGGAGTATGTTATATTGTGCAATGTGGTGCTCAGTTAATGTTCGGTTCATTTGTTGTGGTGTTTAGTTAACTGCTTGGTTCAATTCTGCAATGCGATGTCCAATTGTCATTGGTAGAATTTTGTATTGTTGTGCATGTGAGGAATAAATCGAATTTGGCTGCACTTAATACATGAGAAACATATACAAGTGCTATATTTCCTAGTTCTTAATGATGCTTGGTTTGGATAAATGGGTTTTCCATGTGGCTTGAATTAATCTGATGAATCTGCAACGTGCTTACTTTTCATCATCATATTTTACTGATAGCATGCGAACCCTTACTTAACCTGATGACTAACTACCTTATATGTGTTGCAGGGAAACAATGGGAAGCACCAAGGTTTACAATTGAGGTTAGCACATGCATGGTCCGTTGTTTAATGGCACATTATTGTGCAATTGCAGGACCATTCTAATATTTAGGTTTTTAACAATTTGGTCTTGCACATGTAGGTCCTGCTGTTAGAGGTTTTGACCCACTGTTCGACCCTTTTTGCATATGGGGAAATGAGTTGTCCATGAATACCAATCAAGCTAAGAAACTCAGAAAGATTGTCAGGATAAAGAAATTCGCGAATAAAAACAACAAGATCTTTGTCTGCACAATGAAGAAGACATCAGTTCACTACAACATGGTACTAACTATTATACCTTGCCTTTTTTATTCCTTTGCCCCATTTCCAATATAGAGAAGATATTTATGCACATCCTTGTTTTCAGGCCTTTCCAAAGCAGTTCACCGATGATTACCTCTCAAACCACCTCTATGGTCAGGAGGCGAGGAAGGTTATCATACAACATCCACGGTTCAATATTGAAGTGTTCCTGAAGAGGGCGAAGGACAGACGGTCAATCATCCACAGGCACTGGCCTAAAGTTGCAAAGACCTTCAACATGAATGAAGGCTCGATATTCGCCTTCTGCTTCAGCAGTTTTCTAGATGAGATGCACATGTCTATATACCGTCTATGATGCTAATTTCGAAAGGTTCTACATGTTGCATGTGAAACTTGGTGCTGGTGCAGTTGTCTAATGGGGTAGGTGAGTGCTGAAGCTATATCATGTTGTACTCTGATGTATTTCAATTATGAAATCCTTCTTCCTTAATATGGGAATTAAATTAATTTTGTGCTTAATATGAATGTCAATTAGATTAATAAATGGATTATTAATAATAGGACAATTAGCTTACTAATGTCGAATTATCCTGCTAATTGGGTTTTGCTATTGGAAACGGTTATTCCGAAAATACCGTGGGCGATGACCTTAGGCAAGGCACATAGTTTCTAGGAATAAACCATGTTGGATCAATGAACAATCACACACGACCTTTTCTTGAAAACTGTTTGCATTAGGCCACCTTGCGCAAACGTTTATGACATAAAAATTGTGTGTGATGGACAGCCTTTGCCACACAGTTTCTTCTACGCACTGTGTGTAATGCATTCAATAATGCAAACGATAAAATTGTTAATATCGTGTGCAATGGCAACGCTATCACAAACGATTTAACGGGGAAAATTGTGTGTGATGTACCTGTGAACGGAAACGTTTTCCTTGGAGCAACTGTGTGGGATGTACATATGAACGGAAACATTTAGCGGGGACTAACTGTGTGGGATGTACTTGCGACCGAAAACAATTTGGCTTGTATAATTGTATTTTTTTAGCTCTACTATACGTATTATCGTATTTGAGCGCCCGCCCGTCGCACACGACCTGATTTGACTGAGCGTGTGTGCCATGACGGCATATCCCCAACAGTTTCTGGGGATAGCACCGACGCGCACCAGTGTGTAAGTAAATAGAAGTACGATGATCTTCCTTTTTAGAACATTGCCCCATGTGAGGAAATAAAAAATAGAGAGAAAAAAGGAGAAAGAAAAAAAATAGAAAAAAAGAAAAAAGGGGAAGAAAGAAAAAAAGAGAAAAATGAGAGAAAAAGAGAGAAGGGGCAATGTTACTATCCTTTTTCCACACTAGTGCTTCAAAGTAGCACCATGATCTTCATGATAGAGAGTCTCCTATGTTGTCACTTCCATATACTAGTGGGAACTTTTCATTATAGAACTTGGCATGTATATTCCAACGATGGGTTTCCTCAAATTGCCCTTGGTCTTCATGAGCAAGAAAGTTGGATGCACACCCACTTAGTTTTCTTTTTGAGCTTTCATGCATAAACTTATAGCTCTAGTGCATCGGTTGCATGACAATCCCTACTCACTCACATTGATATCTATTGATGGGCATCTCCATAGCCCATTAATACGCCTAGTTGATGTGAGACTATCTCCTTCTTTTTGTCTTCTCCACAACCACCTTCTACTCCTCCTATAGTGCTATGTTCATGGCTCACGCTCATGTATTGCATGAAAGTTGAAAAGGTTTGAGAACATCAAAAGTATGAAACAATTGCTTTGCTTGTCATCGGAGTTGTGCATGACTTGAATATTTTGTGTGATGAAGATGGAGCATAGCCAAACTATATGATTTTGTAGGGATAAGCTTTCTATGGCCATAATATTTTGAGAATACATAATTATCTTGTTAGTATGCTTGAAGTATTATTGTTTCTATGTGAATATTAAACTTTTGTTTTGAATCATACGGATCTGAACATTCATGCCACAATAGAGAAAAATACATAGATAAATACGTTAGATAGCATTCTACATCAAAAATTATGTTTTTATCATTTACCTACTCGAGGACGAGCAGGAATTAAGCTTGGGGATGCTTGATACGCCTCCAACATATCTATACTTTTTGATTGTTCTATGCTATTATATTATCTGTTTTGGATGTTTTATATGCATTCTTATGTATTTAATATTATTTTTGGGACTAACCTATTAACCTAGAGCCCAGTGCCAGTTCCTGTTTTTTCCTTGTTTTAGAGTTCCGCGGAAAAGGAATATCAAACGGAGTCCAAATGGAATGAAACTTTCTCGATTATTTTTCTTGGACCAGAAGACATCCAGAGGACTTGGAGTACACTTGAAGGAAGCCATGAGGTGGTGATACGTCTCCGTCATATCTAATTTTCCAAACACTTTTGCCCTTGTTTTGTACTCTAACTTGCATGATTTGAATGGAACTAACCCGGACTGACGTTGTTTTCAGCAGAATTGCCATCGTGTTATTTATGTGCAGAAACAAAAGTTCTCGGAATGACCTAAAACTCCACTGAGATTATTTTTGGAAATAATAAAAAATACTGGCAAAGAATCAAGTCCAACGGGACCACACCCTAGCCACGAGGGTGGGGGCGCGCCTGCCTCCCTAGGCACGCTCCCCTGCCTCGTGGGCCCCCTGGAGCTCCACCGACCTTAACCTTGACTCCATATATTCGTGTTCGGGGAGAAAAAATAGAGAAGAAGGATTCATCGCGTTTTACGATACGGAGCCGCCGCCAAGCCCTAAACTCTCACGGGAGGGCTGATCCGGAGTCCGTTCGGGGCTCCGGAGAGGGGAATCTGTCACCATCGTCATTATCAACCATCCTCCATCACCAATTTCATGATGCTCACTGCCGTGCGTGAGTAATTCCATCGTAGGCTTGCTGGACGGTGATGGGTTGGATGAAATTTATCATGTAATCGAGTTAGTTTTGTTAGGGTTTGATCCCTAGTATCCACTATGTTCTGAGATTGATGTTGCTATGACTTTGCTATGCTTAATGCTTGTCACTAGGGCCCGAGTGCCATGATTTCAGATCTGAACCTATTATGTTTTCATCAATATATGAGAGTTCTTGATCCTATCTTGCAAGTCTATAGTCACCTACTATGTGTTATGATCCGACAACCCCGAAGTGACAATAATCGGGACCACTCCCGGTGATGACCGTAGTTTGAGGAGTTCATGTATTCACTATGTGTTAATGCTTTGGTCCGGTACTCTATTAAAAGGAGGCCTTAATATCCCTTAGTTTCCACTAGGACCCCGCTGCCATGGGAGGGTAGGACAAAAGATGTCATGCAAGTTCTTTTCCATAAGCACGTATGACTATATTCGGAATACATGCCTACATTACATTGATGAATTGGAGCTAGTTCTGTGTCACCCTAGGTTATGATTGTTACATGAGGAACCGCATCCGGCATAATTCTCCATCACTGATCCATTGCCTACGAGCTTTCCATATATTGTTCTTCGCTTATTTACTTTTACGTTGCTATTGTTATCATCACTACAAAATACCAAAAATATTACCTTTGCTATTGTTACCTTTTGCTACCGTTACTACTACTATCATATTACTTTGCTACTAAACACTTTGCTGCAGATATTAAGTTTCCAGGTGTGGTTGAATTGACAACTCAGCTGCTAATACTTGAGAATATTCTTTGGCTCCCCTTTTGTCGAATCAATAAATTTGGGTTGAATACTCTACCCTCGAAAACTGTTCCGATCCCCTATACTTGTGGGTTATCAAGACTATTTTCTGGCACCGTTGCCGGGGAGCATAGCTCTATTCTTTGAGTCACTTGGGATTTATATCTGCGTATCATTATGAAGAACTTGAGAGATCCAAAAACCAAGATTTATCCCTCAACTATGAGGGGAGGTAAGGAACTGCCATCTAGCTCTGCACTTGATTCACCTTCTATTTTGAGTAAGCTTGCGACACCTAAACCTGCTTCTGCTATTAATTCCGATATGTCGCATAGTATTGATGATGCCACTTCTGCTATGCAAGATACTTATGATGAAACTACTTCTATGCTTGATACTACTGTGCCATTTGGTGAATTTCTTGATGAACAACTTGCTAGGGCTAGAGAGAATGAAATTATTGAAACTGATAATATTGATGAAAGTAATGATGAAGGCTCTCCTAATAAATATCAATTTCCTGTTGTGCCTGAGGGCTATGTTATGGATGAAGAAACTAAAAGAGACTTTCTTGCTTGCAATGATAGAAGTGATCTTAAGAAATTATTAGCTAAGCTTAAACAAAAAACTCTGAATGCTAGAATGAAATATGATCCTGCTTATGCTACTTCACCTATCTTTGTTACTGATAAGGATTATGAATTCTCTATTGATCCTGATATAATTACTTTAGTTGAATCTGATCCTTTCTATGGTTATGAATCTGAAACTGTTGTGGCACATCGTACTAAATTAAATGATATAGCCACCCTATTCACTAATGATGAGAGAACTCGCTACTTTTATATCCTTAAAATATTTCCGTTCTCATTAAAGGGTGATGCTAAGATATGGTTTAATTCTCTTGATCCTGGTTGTGTGCGTAGTCCCCAGGATATGATTTATTACTTCTCTGCTAAATATTTCCCTACTCATAAGAAACAAGCTGCCTTAAGGGATATATATAATTTTGTGCAAATTGAAGAAGACAGTCTCCCACAAGCTTGGGGGAGGATTCTCCAATTACTTAATGCTTTGCCTGATCACCCTCTTAAGAAAAATGAAATACTTGATATCTTTTATAATGGACTTACTGATGCTTCTAGAGATTACCTGGATAGTTGTGATGGTTCTGTTTTCAGGGAAAGAACACCGAATGAAGCTGAAATTCTATTGAATAATATGTTGACAAATGAAAATAATTGGACACTTCCTGAGCCAACTCCTGAGCCTATTCCTAAACCAACTCCAAAGAAAAGAGGTGTTCTATTTCTCAGTCCTGAAGATATGCAAGAGGCAAACAAATCCATGAAAGAAAAGGGTATTAAAGCTGAAGATGTTAAGAATTTACCTCCTATTGAAGAACTACATGGTCTTAACTTACCGCCTATTGAAGAAATATATGGTTTTAATCCTTCACCTATTGAAGAAACACATGGTCTTGATAACCCGACACAGGTAGTAAAGGTAAATTCTCTCTATAGATATGATAAAGTTGAAATCCCTCCTACTAAGTTTGCTAGCCAATGTTTGGATGAGTTTGATAACTTTATGGTTAAGCAAGAAGACTTCAATGCTTATTTTGGTAGACAATTGAAACAAAATGCTTATATGATTGAACACTTGGGTGATTATATGTCTAGAGTTAAAGGTGAACTTAAACTCATTAGTAAACATGCTTCTATGGTCACCACTCAAGTAGAACAAGTACTTAAAGCTCAAAATGATTTGCTCAATGAATTAAATAGTAAGAAAAATGATAATGCTGTTAGAGTTATGACTAGAGGTGGTAAAATGACTCAGGAATCTTTGTATCCAAAAGGCCATCCTAAGAGAATTGAGCAAGATTCTCAGAGACATAATATAGATGCACCTAGTCCTTCTAAAAGGAAGAAAAAGAAAAATGATAGGACTTTGCATACTTCTAGTGAACCTATTGCTGAACCACATGAGAATCCCAATGATATTTCTATTTCTGATGCTGAAACACAATCTCGTAATGAATGTGAAACTAGTGATAATGTTAATGATAATGTTCATGTTGATGCTCAACCTAGAAATGATAATGATTTAGAGATTGAACCTGTTGTTGATCTTGATAACCCACAATCAAAGAATCAACATTATGATAAAAGAGACTTTGTTGCTAGGAAACATGGTAAAGAAAGAGAACCATGGGTTCAGAAACCCATGCCTTTTCCTCCTAAGCCATCCAAGAAAAAGGATGATGAGGATCTTGAGCGCTTTGCTGAAATGATGAGACCTATCTTTTTGCGTATGCGTTTGACTGATATGCTTAAAATGAATCCTTATGCTAAGTACATGAAAGATATTGTTACCAATAAAAGAAAGATACCAGAAGCTGAAATTTCCACCATGCTTGCTAATTATACTTTTAAGGGTGAAATACCTAAGAAACTAGGAGATCCAGGAGTACTAACTATACCATGCTCCATTAAAATAAACTATGTTAGAACTGCTTTATGTGATCTTGGAGCCAGTGTTAGTGTTATGCCTCTCTCTTTATACCGTAGACTTGATTTGAATAAGTTGACACCTACTGAAATATCTTTGCAAATGACTGATAAATCAACTGCTATACCTCTCGGTATTTGTGAGGATGTGCCTGGTGTGGTTGCAAATATTACTATTTTAACGGACTTTGTTGTTCTTGATATTCCCGAGGACGATAGTATGTCTATTATTCTTGGAAAACCCTTTTTGAATACTCAAGAGGCTGTTATTGATTGCACCAAAGGCAATGTCACTTCTCATGTTAATGATAATGAGCATGCGGTACACTTTCCGAGGAAACAACCTCAAGTCCACAGTATCAATTCTATTGGAAAATTTCCATCGATTATTTTTGGAGGTTTTGAATTTCCTCTACCTACTGTCAAGAAGAAATATGATATTCTTATTGTTGGGGATGTCCATATCCCCGTTGAGGTAACCTAGTGTTATTCGAAAATTCTCCGGTTCCATGTTATTCGGAATGAGTTTGTTAAAAAGACTTCATCAACCTTGTTACTGGATTCCTTTTGATGAGCATGAAATGGATGAATTTAGAAAGCACAACCTTCTGTACCCTCTTTTTACTTTCTGTTATTTATATTAAATAAAGCAAAAATAGTAATTTCGGTCTGTTTGCTGAATTATCCATGCAATAAAAAAATACCTCGAAAATAAAAGTTCTCCAAATGCCCTGAAAATTAAAAATGATTTTTTCTGGAATATTTGAGAATATCTGGCACTGAGAACACCGTAGGGGGAGCTAGCACCTGGCCACGAGGGTCCACGGCGCGCCCACCCCCCTGGGCGCGCCCCCTGCCTCGTGGGCCCATGGTGGCTCCCCTCCACTTATTCCTGCACCCACACACTTCTTCTTCCTCCCAAAAAATCAGCATCTAGCTCAAGTACGAGTTCTAGCTCATTTTGCTGTGATTTTTGATCTCCTTGCTCAAAGCACCTCTCACAAAACTGCTTTGGGGGTTGTTCCTTGGTATGTGACTCCTCCAATGGTCCAATTAGTTTTTGTTCTAGTGCTTTATTCATTGCATATTTTTGCTGCTTAGGTGACCCTGTTCTTGAGCTTGCATGTCAAATTTATATGGTTCCAAGTAGTTCTAATGCATGATATAGGCTCTAGGCACTTGTAGGAGTAGTTGCTATCAATTTTGTTGAGCTTGGTTCACTTTTATTTGAAGTTACTAAAAATTTCAGAAATTTTTCAGAAGAAGAAATATGTTTAGGAAAATGTACCAAGGTGGTTCTTCAAGGAAACAAGGACCCAGGCTTGCAATGCGTGATGCTGATGATGAGCCACCAAGGGACGCTCCAGTACGGCCTTGTGAGTGGCCTTCAGAGGACTTCATGGATCGAGCAGGAATTAAGGAAGAATTTAACGCATATTTGCACAGTGTTGATCTTGTGAGCTTCGAGGCGGAAAAGTGTCGTCAGTACCACTATCTCACTAGTTCCTTTGTGAGGAGGTTTGAATTTTCATCTTCACGCAATTCTCAAACTGTCCTGTTTGATCTTTATGAAAATTCTTACACTATGGACTTAGAGGACTTTACCACTGCTTGCAAACTTCCACAATGGGGTAGTGCTAGTGAACCTCGCAAATCTGAATTTAGAGATTTTCTTGCTAGTATAACTGTGGGGGAATCTAGAGATATAGCACAAGCTACCATAGGGAGCATTCATTTTCCTGCTATACATTATTTTGCTCTCTTCATAGGTAGGTGCATCAATGGTAAATATGAAGCATGTCATGTGTGTGTCCTTGACCTCAGTATTCTTAGGAGTGTTGTGTTAGGAGATAAATCTTATAATTTGGGAGCCATTGTTGCACATAGGTTGCATCATAATAGATTTAATGGAGATTTCTTCGGTGGAATTTATGCAACCCGTATAGCTAATTTTCTTGGTATAACCATGCATGAGGATGATATTGAGTTGCCTCCTGCTTATTTGGATTATGAGGCTATGGTTCGTCATCATTTTGTTGAGAGGAACGATTAGTTCCTCCAGTACCAACTAATCTTTGACAGACAAATGCACCTATCACGCCTCTCTCCCTGCTTCTACTTTCTTTGACTTTCAAGCAAAAGGGAGATATTTTATAACCAGAGAGGAGGCGGAAGAGTATAAGAGGAGGGCTAAGATAGCTCGCCTCCAAGCTGCAGCCCACGATGCAATGACTGATGCATCTCAGTACGACCCCAACAACAATTTTGGATATCCGCCATGCCATCCGTGGCCATAGACCAACTTAGGCCAAAAGCCTAAGCTTGGGGGAGTACGTATTTCCCACCGACATTACATTCATGTTCACACACTCATTGCTAGATGTCGGTGCTCATACTTTTTCATTGTAATATCCATGCTAGTTTATTTCCTTTTTATGCTTTCTTCTTGTGTGTTTGATAAACCTTAAGAAAAACCAAAAAAATAGTTGTAGCTTTTAGCTAGTTTTAATTTCTATGCTTGTAGTAGTAATGAAAAAGAAAACCCAAAAAGATTTCTTGTTCTTCTTTTGCTTGTTGGGAGCTTTCCCATGTAAATAGTTTTATTTCTTTTCTTTTCTTTGGGGTCAATAGGAGAAGACCATAATTAAACTGTTAAAGTGGCTCTTATATGCATTATTGTTGATGTGACAAAAGAGTCCATACTGCCTTGTCTTCTCCTGTTTATTGAATGCTTGCAGATTACAGCTTAGTCCAATGCACGTGCACTATTATTATTATTATTCACATCATTCGGTCGTGCAAGTGAAAGGCAATTATGATGATATATGATGGACTAATTGAGATGGGAGAAGCTGGTATGAACTCGACCTCTCTTGTTTTTGTAAATATGATTAGTTCATCGTTCCTGATTCAGCCTATTATGAATAAACATGTTTGCAATGACAATTAGAGATTATAGTTGCCTATGCCATGCTTAATTAGCTAGGACCTTATAATGGTTTACCTTGCGTGCCAACATGCTATTAAAATGGTTGTGATGTGGTATGATAGGGTGGTATCCTCTTTTGAACTATTCGAGTGGCTTGACTTGGCACATGTTCACGCATATAGTTGAAACAAAATCAACATAGCCTCTACGATATTTATGTTCATGGTGCATTATATCCTACTCATGCTTGCATTCGGTGTTGATTAATTTTAATGCATGTTCATGACTGTTGTCGCTCTCTAGCTGGTCGCATCCCAGTCTTTTTCTAGCCTTCACCTATACTAAGCGGGAATACTGCTTGTGCATCCAATCCCATAAACCCCAAAGTTGTTCCATATGAGTCCACCATACCTACCTATATACGGTATCTACCTGCCGTTCCAAGTAAATTTGTATGTGCCAAACTCTAAACCTTCAAATATACATTATGTTTTGTATGCTCGAATAGCTCATGTATCAACTAGGGTTGTCTGTATCTTCCATGTTAGGCGGGTTATTCTCAAGAGGAGTGGACTCCGCTCCTCACTCACGAGAAAATGGCTGGTCACCGGGATGCCCAGTCCCATGCTTTACGCAACTCAAATCAAAATAATTGCAAACAAAACTCCCCATGGGACTGTTGTTAGTTGGAGGCACTCGTTGTTTCGAGCAAGCCATGGATTGATGCTTGTTGGTGGAGGGGGAGTATAAACTTTACCATTTTGTTTGGGAACCGCCTATAATGTGTGTAGCATCAAAGATATCGCCATCTCTTGGTTGTTATGTTGACAATGAAAGTATACCGCTCAAAATATTATTCTCCTCTATTTCAAAATCGAGCTCTGGCACCTCTACAAATCCTTGCTTCCCTCTGCGAAGGGCCTATCTATTTACTTTTATGTTGAGTCATCATCCTCTTATTAAAAAGTACCAGTTGGAGAGCACCGCTATCATTTGCATTCATTACTGTTAGTTTACATTGAGTATGACTTGACTGGATCTCTTTTACCATGAATTACAATGTCTAGTCAGTCCTTGATCTTTAAAGGTGCTCTGCATTTATGTTTTGCAGTCTAAGGAAGGGTTAGCGAGATACCATCTTGTTATATCATATTATAATTGTTTTGAGAAAGTGTTGTCATCCGAGATTTATTATTATTGCTCGCTAGTTGATTATGCCATTGATATGAGTAAACATGAGACCTAAGAGTTATTGTGAATATGGTTAGTTTATAATCTTTGCTGAAAACTTGAATGGTGGCTTTACATATTTACAACAACAAGAGCAAACAGAGTTTGTAAAAGTTTTTCTTTATCACTTTCAGTTTGTCAACTGAATTGCTTGAGGACAAGCAAAGGTTTAAGCTTGGGGGAGTTGATACGTCTCCATCGTATCTATTTTTCCAAACACTTTTGCCCTTGTTTTGGACTCTAACTTGCATGATTTCAATGGAACTAACCCGGACTGACGCTGTTTTCAGCAGAATTGCCATGGTGTTATTTATGTGCAGAAACAAAAGTTCTCGGAATGACCTGAAACTCCACGGAGATTGTTTTTGGAAATAATCAAAAATACTGGCAAAGAATCAAGGCCAAGGGGCCCACACCCTAGCCATGAGGGTGGGGGCGGGCGTGCCCCCCTGCCTCGTGGGCCCCCTGGAGCTCCACCGACCTCAACCTTGACTCCATATATTCGTGTTCGGGGAGAAAAAAATAGAGAAGAAGGATTCATCACGTTTTACGATACGGAGCTGCTGCCAAGCCCTAAACTCTCTCGGGAGGGCTGATCTGGAGTCCGTTCGGGGCTCCGGAGAGGGGAATCCGTCGCCATCGTCATCATCAACCATCCTCTATCACCAATTTCATGATGCTCACCACCGTGCGTGAGTAATTCCATCGTAGGCTTGCTGGATGGAGATGGGTTGGATGAGATTTATCATGTAATCGAGTTAGTTTTGTTAGGGTTCGATCCCTAGTATCCACTATGTTCTGAGATTGATGTTGCTATGACTTTTCTATGCTTAATGCTTGTCACTAGGGCCGGAGTGCCATGATTTCAGATCTGAACCTATTACGTTTTCATCAATATATGAGAGTTCTTGATCCTATCTTTCAAGTCTATAGTCACCTACTATGTGTTATGATCCGGCAACCCCGAAGTGACAATAATTGGGACCACTCCCGGTGATGACCGTAGTTTGAGGAGTTCATGTATTCACTATGTGTTAATGCTTTGGTCCGGTACTCTATTAAAAGGAGGCCTTAATATTGCTTAGTTTCCACTAGGACCCCGCTGCCATGGGAGGGTAGGACAAAACATGTCATGCAAGTTCTTTTCCATAAGCACGTATGACTATATTCGGAATACATGCCTACATTACATTGATGAATTGGAGCTAGTTCTGTGTCACCCTAGGTTATGACTGTTACATGATGAACCGCATCCGGCATAATTCTCCATCACTGATCCATTGCCTACGAGCTTTCCATATATTGTTCTTCGCTTATTTACTTTTCTGTTGCTATTGTTATCATCACTACAAAATACCAAAAATATTACCTTTGCTACCGTTACCTTTTGCTACCGTTACTACTACTATCATATTACTTTGCTACTAAACACTTTGATGCAGATATTAAGTTTCCAAGTGTGGTTGAATTGACAACTCAGCTGCTAATACTTGAGAATATTCTTTGGCTCCCTTGTGTCGAATCAATAAATTTGGGTTGAATACTCTACCCTCGAAAACTGTTGTGATCCCCTATACTTGTGGGTTATCAGGCGGCCACAAGGACGGAGGGCACGCCCAAGGGGGTAGGGGGTGCCCCCACCCTTGTGGGCCCCTCGTGACTCCACCGACCTATTTCTTCCGCTTATATATTCTCAAATATTCCCAAACCAATTATGAGAGCCACAAAAACACTTTTCCACTGCCGCAACCTTCTGTACCCGTGAGATCCCATCTAGGGGCCTTTTACAGCGTCCTGCCGGAGGTGTATTCGATCACAGAGGGCTTGTACATCAAAACCATTGCCCTTCTGGTGAAGCGTCAGTAGTTTACCACGGACCTACGGGTCCATAGCTAGTAGCTAGATGGCTTCTTCTCTCTCTTTGATTCTCAATACCATGTTCTCCTCGATGTTCTTGGAGATCTATCTGATGTAATACTCATTTTGTGGTGTGTTTGCCGAGATCCGATGAATTGTGGATTTATGATCATCTTATCTATGAATATTATTTGAATCTCCTCTGAATTCTTATATGCATGATTTGATATCTTTGCAAGTCTCTTCGAACTATGGATTTGCTTTGGACAACTAGATTGGTTTTTCTTGCAATGGGAGAAGTGCTCAGCTTTGGGTTCAATCTTGAAGTGTCCTTTTCCAAGTGAAAGTAGGGGCAGCAAGGCACGTATTGTATTGTTGCCATCAAGGATAAAAAGATGGGTTTATCATCATATTGCTTGAGTTAATTCATCTACATCATGCATCTTGCTTAGTGTGTTACTCCGTTCTTTATGAACTTAATACTCTAGATGCATGTTGGAAAGCGATCGATGTGTGGAGTAATAGTTGTAGATGCAAAATTATTTCGGTCTACTTGACACGGACATGATGCCTATATTCATGATCATTGCCTTAGATATCGTCATAACTTCTCGCTTTTCTATCAATTGCTCGACAGTAATTTGTTCACCCACCGCAATATTTTCTATCTTGTGGGGAGCCTCTAGTGAAAATTATGGCCCTCGGGTCTACTTTTCATCTTATAAAGTTTCTGATCTACAATTTTAGTTTCCTATTTACTTCCTTTGCAATCTTTTACTTTCCGTTCCATAAACCAAAAATACAAATATATTACTTTACAGTCTATCCATCTCTACCAGATCTCACTTTGCAAATAACCGTGAAGGGATTGACAACCCCTTTATCGCGTAGGGTGCAAGTTGGTGTTTGTTTGTGCAGGCATTCGGTGACTTGTGCGTTGTCTCCCACAGGATTGATACCTTGGTTCTCAAATATGAGGGAAATACTTACTCTACTTTGCTGCATCACACTTTCCTCTTCAAGGTAAAAACCAACTGAACCTCAAGAAGTAGCACATTCCAGTAGGAGACAACGCACAGATCATTGAATACTTGCACAAACAATCAAACAACTTTCACCCAACATGATAAATGGATTGTCAATCCCTTCATGGTTACTCGCAAATGTGAGATCTCATAGAGATAGAGAAACGATAAAGTAAATATTTTTGGTATTTTTAATTTATAGATCGGAAAGTAAAAGATTTCAAAATAGTAGATCGGAAACTTATATGATGGAAAATGAACCCGTGGGTGCATAGGTTTCACTAGAGGCTTCTCTCAAGATAGCAAATAATACGGTGGGTGAAAAAATTACTGCCGAGCAATTGATAGAAAAGCGCAAATTTATGACAATATCTCAGGCAATGATCATGAATACAGGTATCACGCCCGTGTCAAGTAGACCGAAACGATTCTGCCTCTACTACTATAACTCCACACATCGACTGCTATCCACCATGCATCTAGAGTATTAAGTTCATAAAGAACGGAGTAACGCAATAAGTAAGATGACATGATGTAGAGGAGTTAACTCAAGCAATATGATGAAAACCCCATCTTTTTATCCTCGATGGCAACAATACAATACGTGCCTTGCTGCCCCTACTATCACTGTGAAAGGATACCGCAAGATTGAACCCAAAGCTAAGCACTTCTCCCATTGCAAGAAAAACAAATCTAGTTGGCCAAACTAAACCGATAGTTTGAAGATAATTACAAAGATATCAAATCATGCATAAAATAATTCAGAGGAGATTCAAATAATATTCATAGATAAGCTGGTCATAAATCCACAATTCATCGGATCTCGGCAAATACACCGCAAAAAAGTATTACATCGAATAGATCTCCAGGAACATCGAGGAGAACATGGTATTGAGAATCAAAGAGAGAGAAGAAGCCATATAGCTACTAGCTATGGACCCATAGGTCTATGGTAAACTACTCACTCTTCATCGGAAGGGCAATAGAGTTGATGTACAAGCCCTCCGTGATCGAATCCCGCTCTGGCAGGGCACCGGAAAAGGTCCCTAGATGGGATCTCATGGGTACAGAAGGCCGTGACGGTGGAAAAGTGTTTTCGTGGATGCCTCTGGTGGTTTGGGGATATTTGGGAATACATAGGCAAAAGAATTAGGTTAGGAGGTGCACGGGGAGGCCACAAGGGTGGGGCACGCCCTACCCCTGTGGGCGCTCCCTCTGTCCTTGTGGCCACCTCGTGGCTCCGCCGAATTCATCTCCAAGTTTCCTAGTTGTCTTCTGGTCCAAGAAAAATCATCGCGATGGTTTAATTCCATTTGCACTCCGTTTGGTATTCCTTTTCTGCGAAACTCAAAAACAGTAAAAAAAAATAGGAACTGCCACTGGGCTCTAGGTTAATAGGTTAGTCCCAAAAATAATATAAAATAGCATATTAATGCACATAAAACATCTAAAACAGATAATATAATAGCATGGAACAATCAAAAATTATAGATACGTTCGAGACGTATCAAGCATCCCAAGCTTAATTCCTGCTCGTCCTCGAGTAGGTAAATGATAAAAACAGAAGTTTTGATGTGGAATGCTACCTAAAATATTTATTCATGTAATACTTCTTTATTGTGGCATGAATGTTCATATCCATAAGATTCAAAACAAAAAGTTCAATATTGACATAAAAACAATAATAATACTTCAAACATACTCATAAGGCAATTATGTCTTCTCAAAATATCATGGCCAAAGAAAGCTTATCCCTACAAAATCATATAGTCTCGCTATGCTCCATCTTCATCACACAAAATATTCAAATCATGCACAACCCCGATGACAAGCCAAGCAATTGTTTCATACTTTTGATGTTATCAAACTTTTTAACTTTCACGCAATACATGAGCGTGAGCCATGGACATAGCACTATAGGTCAAATAGAATATGGTGGTTCTGGAGAAGACAAAAAGAGGGACATACTCTCACACCAACTAGGTGTATCAACGGGCTATGGAGATGCCCATCAATAGATATCAATGTGAGTGAGTAGGGATTGCCATGCAACGGATGCACTAGAGCTATAAATTTATGAAAGCTCAAAAACAAAACTAAGTGGGTGTGCATCCAACTTGCTTGCTCATGAATACCTAGGGCAATTTGAGGAAGCCCATCGTTGGAATATACAAGCCAAGTTCTATAATGAAAAATTCCCACTTGTATACGAAAGTGACAACATAGGAGACTCTCTATCATGAAGATCATGGTGCTACTTTGAAGCACAAGTGTGGAAAAAGGATAGTAACATTGCCCCTTATCTCTTTTATCTCATTTTATTTGGGCCTTCTCTTTTTTTGGCCTTTTCTCTCTCTCTTTTTATTTCCTCACATGGGACAATGCTCTAATAATGAAGATCATCACACTTTTATTTACTTACAACTAAAAAATTACAAATCTATACTAGAACAAAATATGACTCTATATGAATGCCTCCGGTGGTGTACCGGGATGTGCAATGACTCAAGAGCAACATGTATACAAATGATGAAAGGTGGCTTTGCCACAAATACGATGTCAACTACAAGATCATGCAAAGCAATATGACAATAATGAAGTGTGTCATAATAAACGGAACGGTGGAAAGTTGCATGGCAATATATCTCGGAATAGCTATGGAAATGTCATAATAGGTAGGTATGGTGTCTGTTTTGAGGAAGGTATATGGTGAGTTTATGGTACCGACGAAAGTTGCGCGGTACAAGAGAGGCTAGCAATGGCGGAAAGGTGAGAGTGCGTATAATCCATGGACCCAACATTAGTCATAAAGAACTCACATACTCATTGCAAAAATCTATTTGTCATCAAAACAAAGTACTAAGCGCATGCTCCTGGGGGGTAGATTGGTAGGAAAATACCATCGCTCATCCCCGACCGCCACTCATAAGGAAGACAATCAAAAAATATCTCATGCACCAACTTCATTACATAACGGTTTACCATACGTTCATGCTATAGGACTCACAAACTTTAACACAAGTATTTCTTAGATTCACAATTACTCACTAGCATGACTCTAATATCACCATCTTTATATCTCAAAACAATCATAAGGAACCAAATTTCTCATAGTACTCAATGTAGTTTATATGAAAGTTTTTATTATATCTTTCTTGGATGCCTATCATATTAGGACTAAATTTATAACCAAAGAAAATTACCATGCTATTTAAAGACTCTCAAAATAATATAAGTGAAGCATGATAGTTCATTAATTTCTATAAAATAAAACCACCGTCGTGCTCTAAAAAGATATAAGTGAAGCACTAGAGCAAAATTGCCTAGCTCAGAAGATGTAAGTGAAGCACATAGAGTATTCTAATAAATCATGATTCATGCGTGTCCCTCTCAAAAGGTGTGTACATCAAGGATGATTGTGGCAAGCTAAAAAGCAAAGACTCAAATCATACAAGACGCTCCAAGCAAAACACATATCATGTGGTGAATAAAAATGTAGCCTCAAGTAAAGTTACTGATAGACAAAGATGAAAGAGGGGATGCCTTCCGGGGCATCCCCAAGCTTAAGATCTTGGTTGTCCTTGAATATTACCTTGGGGTGCCTTGGGCATCCCCAAGCTTAGGCTCTTGCCACTCCTTATTCCATAGTCCATCAAATCCTTACCCAAAACTTGAAAACTTCACAACACAAAACTCAACAGAAAATCTCATAAGCTTCGTTAGTATAATAAAATAAATTACTACTTTTGTAACTGTTGTGAACTCATTTTCTATTTACATTGGTGTAATATCTTCTGTATTACAACTTTTCCATGGTTCATAACCCCCCCCCCCCGATACTACCCATAGAATCATCAAATAAGCAAACAACACATAGAAAACAGAATCTGTCA